>NC_069506.1:221352324-221602324 GCF_027579735.1 Bombina bombina
AACGCTGCGATTGAGGGACAACCAAGAACTGAGGACTGGGATGCCCAGCCTGCTTTTTATTTAGGTTACATGCACACAGGGCACTCCCAGGGGGGGAAGCATAAAATCCCCCATCACACATTTAGACAAAGCCCTTGGACAGGCCACCGCAGATAACAAGTACACACAAGAAAACAATTGAGTCCTTCTTATCACCTAGCAGTGAATGCTTATCACAAACTTAATTACAGTACACAATATGCTAGGAAACCTGCCTCAGAAAATAGTTTTCTCAAAACTGAACAGAGTTAACCCTTTATGAAATGATACTTGTTACAGTTTTCTTGGAGCCCTTCTTAGGCGCTGGCTTGGCTGGTTCAGGCATTGCTGCTGGGAAATAAGTTTCTTCACAACAAAATAACTAATGCTTCTGTAACATCGGCTATGATTGTGACAAGGAAAATGTAACAGTAAACTAATAAGAGAACACTATGTCATGTGAAATTATATATAAGAACAACAATATATATAACAATATTATAGGTAATAAAGGATGGGATTGCTATAGGATTTATTTTCCTATGCTAATGACGTGAGCCCAATGGAGTAAAGGGGGGGGGAGGGAGGGAGGAGAATGATCAAATATAAATGTTGTGGAGGTTGAGTTATTAAAATGGAGTCCGACATATGAGTACATAATAAACCTAGAAATCTGGCAGAGCCAATGTAGTGTTACAGTGTTATCAATGTCTATGTTGATAAAATTCTCCTAATATCTTGATAAATCCGTATTTTACCCGGGGAGGGCTGTAGATCAGATAAGGAGCAGCAAACTGTAGACCAGAGGATTGGTAGATAAATCCGCATTTCACCTTGCACGGGCTGTAGATCAGACAAGGAGCAGCAGTCTGTAGACCAGGGGATTAGTAGATACATCCACATTTCACCTGGGGAGGGCTGTAGATCAGACAAGGAGCAGCATTCTGTAGACCAGAGTATTGCTAGATAAATCCGCATTTCACCTCGGGAGGGCTGTAGATCACACAAGGAGCAGCACACTGTAGACCAGGGGATTGGTAGACATATCCACATTTCACCTAGGAGGCCTGTGACATTTCCACACTGGGAAAAGATTTTTTACTGCCTGGCTGAAGCTAAAACTCCTTATCTCCCTCTCTGACAAGGTACTTTGAGGAGAAAATGGGACTCAATGTGTAGATCAGCACTCACCTCACTTCATTAAGGAGGCAAACATATGACTTAGGGTAGTGCGAGAGATTTTAAGCTTTGGTATGTTGCGGTGTGTTAGCTTCCTCCTAGTGGTCAGGAGGGTAATTCCCACACGTGATGACTTGTAGACTCTAACCATCTGATGAAAGAAATACACAACCATAAAAACAAAACAAAATACTCAAACAGCTTTTTAATGGACTCTCCACTCTAATGTATAAAGGCCAACAATTGAATTTGACTCTATTTGATTTTTCCATGCAAAAACAAATGCATTAACAAATTTATATAGCATTGTAATTTATTAAAAGTTTACAATTAATTAAGATGCACAATTTATGTATAGAATAAATTTAGGTCATATTAAATTCTTACAATTGGATTGCGTAAAAAACAAAAACAAACAATCTTTTTTTCAGATTTTCAGGTTTTTTTTTAGATCTACACATATGTTGTGTCAAGTTAATCAGTCAGGTATACCAGTCCCCCTTTTATATTTTGGTTTCATTATTGATAAAAAAAAAAATATATTAGTTCATAAAGAACAAATAAGAGATTGAACTCGGGCTTTGGTTTCCCTTGCAGCCTGTGCCATCTTGCCTCTCAACCACTGCATACTGGGCTTTGGTTTCCCTTGCATGTGCCATCTTGCCTCTAAATCACAGCCCACTGAGCTTTGGTTTCCTTTGCAGCATGTAACATCTTGCCTCTAAATCACGGCACACTGGGCTTTGGTTTCCCTTGCATGTGCCATCTTGCCTCTAAATCACTGCAAATGGGGTTTGGTTTCCCTTGCATGTGCCATCTTACCTCTAAATCACTGCACACTGGGCTTTGGTTTCCCTTGCATGTGCCATCTTGCCTCTCAATCACAGTACACTGGGCTTTGGTTTCCCATGCATGTGCCATCTTGCCTCTAAATCACAGTACACTGGGCTTTGGTTTCCCTTGCATGTGCCATCTTGCCTCTAAATCACTGGCCACTGGGCTTTGGTTTCCCTTGCATGTGCCATCTTGCCTCTAAATCACTGCCCACTGGACGTTGGTTTCCTTTCCATGTGCAATCTTGCCTCTAAATCACAGCACATTGGGCTTTGGTTTCCCTTGCATGTGCCATCTTGCCTCTAAATCACAGCACACTGAGCTTTGGTCTCCCTTGCAGCATGTGCTATCTTGCCTCTAAATTACTGCACACTGGGCTTTGGTTTTCCTTGCATGTGCCATCTTGCCTCTCAATTATTGCACACTGGGCTTTGGTTTCCCTTGAAGCATGTGCCATCTTGCCTGTAAATCACAGTACACTGGGCTTTGGTTTCCCTTGCATGTGCCATCTTGCCTCTAAATCACTGCACACTGGGCTTTGGTTTCCCTTGCATGTGCCATCTTGCCTCTCAATCACTGCACACTGGGCTTTGGTTTCCCTTGCATGTGCCATCTTGCCTCTAAATCACTGCACACTGGGCTTTGGTTTCCCTTGAAACATGTGCCATCTTGCCTCTGAATCACAGTACACTGGGCTTTGGTTTCCCTTTTATGTGCCATCTTGCCTCTAAATCACTGCACACTGAGCTTTGGTTTCCCTTGAAGCATGTGCCATCTTGCCTCTGAATCACAGTACACTGGGCTTTGGTTTCCCTTTTATGTGCCATCTTGCCTCTAAATCACTGCACACTGGGCTTTGGTCTCCCTTGCAGCATGTGCTATCTTGCCTCTAAATTACTGCACACTGGGCTTTGGTTTTCCTTGCATGTGCCATCTTGCCTCTCAATTATTGCACACTGGGCTTTGGTTTCCCTTGCACGTGCCATCTTGCCTCTCAATTATTGCACACTGGGCTTTGGTTTCCCTTGCATGTGCCATCTTGCCTCTAAATTACTGCACACTGGGCTTTTGGTTTTCCTTGCATGTGCCATCTTGCCTCTCAATTATTGCACACTGGGCTTTGGTTTCCCTTGAAGCATGTGCCATCTTGTCTCTAAATCACAGTACACTGGGCTTTGGTTTCCCTTGCATGTGCCATATTGCCTCTAAATCACTGCACACTGGGCTTTGGTTTCCCTTGCATGTGCCATCTTGCATTTAAATCACTGCACACTGGGCTTTGGTTTCCCTTGCATGTGCCATCTTGCCTCTAAATCAAAGCACACTGGGCTTTGGTTTCCCTTGCATGTGCCATCTTGCCTCTAAATCACTGCACACTGGGTTTTGGTTTCCCTTGCATATGCCATCTTGCCTCTAAATCACAGCACACTAGGCTTTGGATTCCCTTGCATGTGCCATCTTACCTCTAAATCACTGCACACTGAGCTTTGTTTGCATTGAAGCATGTGCCATCTTCCCTCTCAATCACTAAACACTGGGCTTAGGTTTTCCTTGCAGGTGCCATCTTGCCTCTAAATCACCGCACACTGAGCTTTGGTTTCCCTTGCAGCATGTGCCATCTTGCCTCTATCTAAATCACTGCACCATAAGCTTTGGTTCCCTTGCATGTGCTATCTTGCCTCTAAATCACTGCACACTGGGCTTTGGTTTCCCTTGCATATGCCATTTTGCCTCTCATTCACTGCACACTGGGCTTTGGTTTCCCTTGCATGTGCCATCTTGCCTCTAAATCACAGCACACTGGGCTTTGGTTTCCCTTGCATGTGCCATCTTGCCTCTAAATCACTGCCACTGGGCTTTGCTCTCCCTTGCATGTGCCATCTTGCCTCTAAATCATTGCACACTGAGCTTTCCTTTCCCTTGCATGTGCCATCTTGCCTCTAAATCACTGCACACTGGGCTTTGGTTTCCCTTGCATGTGCCATCATGCCTTTTAATCACAGCACACTAGACTTTGGTTTCCCTTGCATGTGCCATCTTTCCTCTAAATCACAGCACACTGGGCTTTGGTTTCCCTTGCATGTGCCATCTTGTCTCTCAATCACAGCACACTGGGCTTTGGTTTCCCTTGCATGTGCCATCTTGCCTCTAAATCATTGCCCACTGGGCTTTGGTTTCCTTTGCATGTGCCATCTTGCCTCTAAATCACTGCCCACTGGAAGTTGGTTTCCTTTCCATGTACCATCTTGCCTCTAAATAACTGCACACTGGGCTTTGGTTTCCCTTGCATGTGCCATCTTGCCTCTAAATCATTGCAAACTAAGATTTGCTCTCCCTTGCATGTGCCATCTTGCCTCTAAATCAAATCACATTGAGCTTTGGTCTCCGTTGCAGCATGTGCTGTCTTGCCTCTAAATTACTGCACACTGGGCTCTGGTTTTCCTTGCATGTGCAATCTTGCCTCTCAATTATTGCACACTGGGCTTTGGTTTCCCTTGCATGTGCCATCTTGCCTCTAAATCACAGTACACTGGGCTTTGTTTTCCCTTGCATGTGCCATCTTGCCTCTCAATCACTGCACACTGGGCTTTGGTTTCCCTTGCATGTGCCATCTTGCCTCTAAATCACTGCACACTGGGCTTTGGTTACCCTTGCATGTGCCATCTTGCCTCTAAATCACTGCACACTGAGCTTTGGTTTCCCTTGAAGCATGTGCCATCTTGCCTCTAAATCACAGTACACTGGGATTTGGTTTCCCTTGCATGTGCCATCTTGTCTCTAAATCACTGCACACTGGGCTTTGTTCTCCCTTGCAGCATGTGCTATCTTGCCTCTAAATTACTGCACACTGGGCTTTGGTTTCCCTTGCATGTGCAATCTTGCCTCTAAAGCACTGCACACTGGGCTTTGGTTTCCCTTGAAGCATGTGCCATCTTGCCTCTAAATCACTGCACACTGGGCTTTGGTTTCCCTTGCATGTGCCATCTTGCCTCTAAATCACTGCACACTGGGCTTTGGTTTCCCTTGCATGTGCCATCTTGCATCTAAATCAATGCACACTGGGCTTTGGTTTCCCTTGCATGTGCCATCTTGCCTCTAAATCACAGCACACTGGGCTTTGGATTCCCTTGCATATGTCATCTTACCTCTAAATCACTGCACACTGAGCTTTGGTTTCCCTTGCATATGTCATCTTACCTCTAAATCACTGCACACTGAGCTTTGGGTTCCATTGAAGCATGTGCCATCTTACCTTTCAATCAATGAACACTGGGCTTTGGTTTCCCTTGCATGTGCCATCTTACCTCTAAATCACAGCACACTGAGCTTTGGTTTCCCTTGCAGCATGTGCCATCTTGCCTCTATCTAAATCACTGCACCATAAGCTTTGGTTCCCTTGCATGTGCCATCTTGCCTCTAAATCAAAGCACACTGGAATTTGGTATCCCTTGCAGCCATTGCCATCTTGCCTCTAAATCACTGCACACTGGGCTTTTAGTTTCCCTTGCATATGCCATTTTGCCTCTCATTCACTGCACACTGGGCTTTGGTTTCCCTTGCATGTGCCATCTTGCCTCTAAATCACAGCACACTGGGCTTTGGTTTCCCTTGCATGTGCCATCTTGCCTCTAAATCACGGTACACTGGGCTTTGGTTTCCCTTGCATGTGCCATCTTGCCTCTAAATCACTGCCACTGGGCTTTGCTCTCCCTTGCATGTGCCATCTTGCCTCTAAATCATTGCACACTGAGCTTTGCTTTCCCTTGCATGTGACATCTTACCTCTCAATCATTGCACACTGGGCTTTGGTTTCCCTTGCATGTGCCATCTTGCCTATAAATCACAGCACACTGGGCTTTGGTTTCCCTTGCATGTGCCATCTTGCCTCTAAATCACTGCACACTGGGCTTTGGTTTCCCTTGCATGTGCCATCATGCCTTTTAATCACAGCACACTAGACTTTGATTCACCTTGCATGTGCCATCTTGCCTCTAAATCACAGCACACTGGGCTTTGGTTTCCCTTGCATGTGCCATCTTGCCTCTCAATCGCAGCACACTGAGCTTTGGTTTCCCTTGCAAGTGCCATCTTGCCTCTAAATCACTGCCCACTGGGCTTTAGTTTCCTTTGCATGTGCCATCTTGCCTCTAAATCACTGCCCACTGGGCTTTAGTTTCCTTTGCATGTGCCATTTTGCCTCTAAATCACATCCCACTGGGCTTTGGTTTCCCTTGCATGTACCATCTTGCCTCTAAATAACTGCACACTGGGCTTTGGTTTCCCTTGCATGTGCCATCTTGCCTCTAAATCACTGCCCACTGAGCTTTGGTTTCCATTGAAGCATGTGCCATCTTACCTCTCAATCACTAAACACTGAGCTTTGGTTTCCCTTGCATGTAAAAACAATAATTAATGCAATACTCATGGATCCATGATGCTAATACAAGAACATAAAATTATAAACACAGGTATACACAATGATCGGAAATAACAGTAAAACACTAATAATGATAAAACAGTAATAATATTAAAACCAATGGTAAAACGACATTAGATATTGGCGAATGTATAGACTCTGCTAGATAACCAAAAAAATAACAACTCGGTGACCGTGAAGTGTAAATCCACGATCTTGCACCAATAATAAAGAGACTCTGTGTGATGGAATAGGGCTCTAATCCATCCAATAGTAAAAGTTTGGTGGGCTGAGATGTGACATTCTTCAAAGAGAAAAAAAATAAAAATAAAAATAGTGTCCAAATATGTACGTGATAGTAAATCGAAAATAGTCAGTATGGGTAATTATCCAAAATATTCAAATGCAAAAACGCAAATAGATCAACAGAGTAGTGCAAAGTGCTAGATAAACTCAGTGAAAAATATAAAAAATATAAGAAAAAATATAAGAAAAAATGTGAAAAAATCCAGACACAAGAACACAAGAACACAAGAACACAACTTGAAATCCTAATGTGTGATGTGTTGCTTGTAGTAGTAGTACAACAGGGTGGCAAAATAAAAGTGATATCCTCCTATAAAAATATATAGTGCAGATAGTTTTCAAACAGTGGAAATAGTTGAAATCAGGCTTACCAGTACTCTGTCTAAGCGTTTCGGCACTTACTAGGCCTTTATCAAGGGTCTTGATAAAGGTCTACAAGGAGTGCAGAATTATTAGGCAAGTTGTATTTTTGAGGATTAATTTTATTATTGAACAACAACCATGTTCTCAATGAACCCAAAAAACTCATTAATATCAAAGCTGAATAGTTTTGGAAGTAGTTTTTAGTTTGTTTTTAGTTATAGCTATTTTAGGGGGATATCTGTGTGTGCAGGTGACTATTACTGTGCATAATTATTAGGCAACTTAACAAAAAACAAATATATACCCATTTCAATTATTTATTTTTACCAGTGAAACCAATATAACATCTCAACATTTACAAATATACATTTCTGACATTCAAAAACAAAACAAAAACAAATCAGTGACCAATATAGCCACCTTTCTTTGCAAGGACACTCAAAAGCCTGCCATCCATAGATTCTGTCAGTGTTTTGATCTGTTCACCATCAACATTGCGTGCAGCAGCAACCACAGCCTCCCAGACACTGTTCAGAGAGGTGTACTGTTTTCCCTCCTTGTAAATCTCACATTTGATGATGGACCACAGGTTCTCAATGGGGTTCAGATCAGGTGAACAAGGAGGCCATGTCATTAGATTTTCTTCTTTTATACCCTTTCTTGCCAGCCACGCTGTGGAGTACTTGGACGCGTGTGATGGAGCATTGTCCTGCATGAAAATCATGTTTTTCTTGAAGGATGCAGACTTCTTCCTGTACCACTGCTTGAAGAAGGTGTCTTCCAAAAACTGGCAGTAGGACTGGGAGTTGAGCTTGACTCCATCCTCAACCCGAAAAGGCCCCACAAGCTCATCTTTGATGATACCAGCCCAAACCAGTACTCCACCTCCACCTTGCTGGCGTCTGAGTCGGACTGGAGCTCTCTGCCCTTTACCAATCCAGCCACAGGCCCATCCATCTGGCCCATCAAGACTCACTCTCATTTCATCAGTCCATAAAACCTTAGAAAAATCAGTCTTGAGATATTTCTTGGCCCAGTCTTGACGATTCAGCTTGTGTGTCTTGTTCAGTGGTGGTCGTCTTTCAGCCTTTCTTACCTTGGCCATGTCTCTGAGTATTGCACACCTTGTGCTTTTGGGCACTCCAGTGATGTTGCAGCTCTGAAATATGGCCAAACTGGTGGCAAGTGGCATCTTGGCAGCTGCACGCTTGACTTTTCTCAGTTCATGGGCAGTTATTTTGCGCCTTGATTTTTCCACACGCTTCTTGTGACCCTGTTGACTATTTTGAATGAAACGCTTGATTGTTCGATGATCACGCTTCAGAAGCTTTGCAATTTTAAGAGTGCTGCATCCCTCTGCAAGATATCTCATCTCATTATTTTTACTTTTCTGAGCCTGTCAAGTCCTTCTTTTGACCCATTTTGCCAAAGGAAAGGAAGTTGCCTAATAATTATGCACACCTGATATAGGGTGTTGATGTCATTAGACCACACCCCTTCTCATTACAGAGATGCAAATCACCTAATATGCTTAATTGGTAGTAGGCTTTCAAGCCTATACAGCTTGGAGTAAGACAACATGCATAAAGATGATGATGTGGTCAAAATACTAATTTGCCTAATAATTCTGCACTCCCTGTAGTAAGGGCCAAAACGCGTAGACCGAGTACTGGTAAGCCTGATTTCAACTATTTCCACTGTTTGAAAATGATCTGCACTATATATTTTTATTTTTATAGGAGGATATCACTTTTGTTTTGCCACCCTGTTGTACACATATCCTATCTGTGGGGCCAGCATCCATCCACACTAGACACTCACGGATGCAGTTGGTTTATCTTGGAACTTACTACAAGCAACACATCACACTTTAGGATTTCAAGTGACTGGTTTTTTTTTTTTGGTTTTTTTTTAAGTAAGTTTTTTATTGAGGTTGTGTAAAACGTTACATAAAGAGTTACCAATATACAATATCAATATTATAATGATACATACATTTTTAACGTTGGACATATTACAGAATCAAGCATTAGTCATTCTAGACATACATTTTGGGTATCTTTGAAACAGTGAAAACACTACGTCTATGTAGTGTGTAGCTTAGTCTATTATTCCACATATCTGTAAAAGGATATAGCAGTCTATAACATAAAACTAGTGAGTAGTAGTAATAGTCTAGAATAAGTAGGGCTAGTATGCTTAAGGGAATTGTATATAGGTAATTATGGAACCTCGATTTTGCGTTATAATATGAGTACAAGTGGACCCCTCATTGCAGTAAGAAAGAATATGTTAACATAACTACTCAGAAGATTTGGAGCAAAGGGGGGGTTGGCTTTATAATTTTTGGGGAAGGAAAATTCAGCGGGCAAGAGCCGCTTTAGATAAGGTAAAGGAAGGGGGAATGGGAGGGTGGAGCCGGTTAGGATGTTAGAATTGTAATTACTATTGGACATCTGAGCTTTTGAGTGACGGTATGGCATTAAATCATGGTACTCATTATTGTAAGTCTATGGAATAAAGAGAAAGATGAACCAGTGTATGGTAATATATGTATAGAGGGGGGGACATCTGTAGACAAGGACTACTTCAGATTAGGGGGAAGGAAGGAGGACTGGCGGGTGTACTAGTTGTTAATATAAGCGTTTATGTATTTAGGGGGTCAATTTTAAGACCATATTCAACTAAGTATGAAAGCTTTGGACAGAGTATCTGTATGTATAGGAGGTTAGGTGCTGGCGTTATCCTATGTGGGGACACTCTACATAATTAAACATCCATAAATCTCATTTAGCCAGGTCAGTAGATAATATAAGTTGAATTCTAAAAGTTGTTGTTTAGGGCTATTATGAAGTGAAGGGTTATATTTAAGTGACAAGCGACTAAGTCCTAGGCTTAGCAGAGTAATAAACACATAATATAGGGACAGTTATACCCCTTATCTAATTCTTGGGCCTGCAGGTAAGTTGGGATGTTTGAAAGTATAGATCAGAGATGAGGGACAAATATAGGGACATTGTTTGTATAATAGCAGGATCCCTTAGTCGTCTGGCTCAGGCGTCCCTTTCAGAGTTTGTCATAACCTATGTAATGAGGGGTTGTGGGAACATTAATAACTAACGATTAAAAGGATAACCTAACTGAAACTGAACTGTGAGTGTCTGACTGTTTCTTATTCTGTCATAAGAGAAGAGAGTACTGATATCTTAACTGAAATGCGAACAACAGGCTTAACAAACTGGAGCTCATTACAGGGATACGTAGATCATAAGCAGAGATGTTATTAAAACTTTTGGAGATAATTAATACTAAGCAGCGATGTGATATAACCTTTATGCAGACTCAAACATGAGCTATAAGTTTCCAAAGAATAATCCTTGTATGTGACCTCCCACATGTCTTGCGGGCGTGTAAATTTAAACTAGAAGAGGAGATTTACATAGACATAGCTGGAGTATACCTACAAGGCAAACTATTAACTGTATCAGTCACTCTAGGACCTCAATGACAACAGTTGAAGAAGATAGCAACCATAATCATTTGTAAAAAGTGTAGTAGATTATATGCTATGAAATTAAATAGGAGAGCTGCATATTTAAAATAAGGCATAGTAAATTTGCTAGCAAAGTAACAGTGTGTAATAGTAAAACTTGTGAGTAGCAACAGAAGACCTGAGTGCCTATTATTATCTTTCATCTACCATAAGCAGAGATGTTATTAAAACTTTTAGAGATAATTAATACTAAGCAGCAATGTGATATAACCAGTATTTAGACTCAAACTTAAGCTATAAGTTTCCAAAGGATAAATCTTATATATGAGCCCCTACATGTCTTTCATGTATGTTAATTTGAACTAGATGAGGAGGTTACATGAACATAGCTATAGTACATTTACAAGGTAAACTGTTAACTGTATTAATCACGCTAGGACCTTAGTAACAATATTTAAAGAAGGTAGCAACTAGGATCATTTATAAAACGTATAGTACATTGTATGCTATGAGAGTAAATAAGAGGGCTGAATATATAAAATAGTATATTTGCTAGCACAGAAACAGAGTGTATAGGTGAGACTGTGAATAACAACAAAAGACCTGAATGCTCATTAACATCTTCCAAATACCAGATCAAGACAGACTTGGGTCTAAAAAATATAAACTCACTGGTGAAACTTTTTGTCTCTCCAGTACTACAGCATTAATTCAGACTCTTGTAATATAGTAAAATCATCTATACCCTGGTAGATTACAATGTGTATTATGGAAGTTTAAATGAGTAATTAGTAGTTATATCATTCTCCAAAAAGCCAGGACATATATCAAACAACTACAAGTGTTAAACATCAGACAACATTGTCATCATTAAAGGCCAGAATAGCAATAGTAGTATTGGCATGCATCCATGACTCAAAATTAGGCAGAGGAGAGTTCTCAAAACACTGAGTCCCTTTTTCTGCATGATATCTAGCTGCTTTATCCGATGCCAGCTACCATAAAGAAGCAGGAGAAGAGATACTTAAAGGGACACTGTACCCAAATTTTTTCTTTCATGATTCAGATAGAGCATGCAATTTTAAGCATCTTTCTAATTTACTCCTATTGTCAATTTTTCTTTATTCTTTGGTATCTATATTTGAAAAGCAAGAATTTAAGTTTAGATGCCGGCCCATTTTTGGTGAACAACCTGGGTTGTCCTTGCTGATTGGACAGCACCAATAAACAAGTGCTGTCCATGGTTCTGAACCACAAATTGGCTCCTTAGTTTAGAAGTCTTCTTTTTCAAATAAAGAAAGCAAGAGAACAAAGAAAAATTGATAATAGGAGTAAATTAGAAAGTTGCTTAAAATTGCTTGCTCTATATGAATCACAAAAGAAAAAATTTGGGTTCAGTGTCCCTTTAAGGTGCTGCGGATCTAACCTTGGTCTTACAAGAGCAGTTTGAGAGTCAATCATCCAGCATTTGGGATCAGGGGACCAGCTATCTTTAAACAACTCTGACATATTTAACATAGTTCCCTTGTGAATAGAGTGTTTCAAACATATGAACAACAAGCAAAAAAGATGGGTTTAAACTGACCTACAATCTGGCTTTCTAACCATGGTAAGCAATTTAGTTACGGAGAGCCTAGGTATCGACCCTCCTATATGATTAGAGCTAGTCTACTTCAAAATAAGACAAAGCCAGTGACAGGCCAGTGCTCTCCCGTGTGGTAAAGGGTTGTAGATTGTCCAGGGTCCCACAGTGACCTCGGCACTTTATTCGGAGCTCCTGAAACAGTCCAGCAAGTACTAAAAGCGCTCAGCAAATACGCATCACGAGAGTACAGGCCAGTGCTCTCCCGTGTGGTAAAGGGTTGTAGATTGTCCAGGGTCCCACAGTGACCTCGGCACTTTATTCGGAGCTCTTGAAACAGTCCAGCAAGTACTAAAAGCGCTCAGCAAATACGCATCACGAGAGTAACCTGAAATCCAGCATACCCAAGTCCACGTGGGTGAGATATACAGCGCGGCAATCTTCGCCTAACTGATAAGGGCCACAGGAGTTCCCGGTAAATGGGTGAGGGCTCAGGGGCTTTGCGATGTGTCTGAACCTCTCAGGTTTTTCTGTGTGAGAGAGCTGAAGCCCAGTATCGATCAGTCGAAATGAGGTTGCTGCGGCCTTCCACTGACCACTAGAATTTGGCATATCATACCGGGAGCTTGTAGGTGGTGCCTCATAGTGAGGACTACATTGCTTTGGCCCTGTGAGGACTGGGGAGTGCTGCAAGAAACAGTTCAGAACAGAAATTTCCGTCTGTGTTGTTGATCCCGAAACTAGGTCCTCTGTAGCTGTAAGATGGCAGTCTGCCGGGTCTTGGGGCAAATCTGTGTTGCTTTGCGGTGGGTCAGGTTCCGACCAGTCTACCTCCGCCTTCACTTCTCCAGACAGTGCTACATGTCGTGGTGGGTCTCTCGCCGATCTCAGTTCAGCAACAAGAGCTTGCTGGTGGAGGTCCATGGAGCGCATTAAAGCGTGTATTGCCGAAATAAATTGTTGCTCCATTAGAATGCTGAGGGTGCTATTATAAGAAGTATGTTCCCACTTGTTAAGGCAGTGCGTGGGTAATTGCAAGTATAGTGGTGAGAGCGTCACAGCAGTCCCAGCTAATTAATAGGCCTCAGTGTTAGTAATATGCCAATTACATGTCAGCTTAGCCCCAAACTTTACGATCAACATCCTAAGATATAGCAGGAGCCAAATATGAAAATATATTAAGTCATAGGGTGCCATAAAATAATATCTTAATAGTCAGATTGCAGGAGCTCTGAGATGGCACGTCCTGTTGCTTCGGCAGCTGGCTCCGCCCCCCTCAAGTGACTTTTTTGAATATTTGAATATTTGTACTCTACTTCGCCTAATTTTTTACAGCAAGTTGTGTTCTTGTGTCTTTGGATTTTTTCACATTTTTTCTTATATTTTTCTTATATTTTTTATATTTTTCTATTTGCGTTTTTGTATTTGAATATTTTGGATAATTACCCATACTGACTTTTTTGGATTTACTATCACGTACATATTCGGACACTATTTTTATTTTCTTTGAAGACTGTCACATCTCAGCCCACCACACTTTTACTATTGGATGGATTAGAGCCCTATTCCATCACACAGAGCGTCTTTATTATTGGTGCTAGATCGTGGATTTACACTTCACGGTCACCGAGTGGTTATTTTTTTGGTTATCTAGCAGAGTCTATCCATTCGCCAATATCTAATGTCGTTTTACCATTGGTTTTAATATTATTACTGTTTTATCATTATTAGTGTTTTACTGTTATTTCCGACCATTGTGTATACCTGTGTTTATAATTTTATGTTCTTGTATTAGCATCATGGATCCATGAGTATTGCACTAATTATTGTTTTTACTATTAAATAAGTGATTTTATTTTTTAGTCCATCTTTGCTTATTCACTGCTATTTCCTTAGCCTCCGTTTGGTCAGGCGCCTGGGGTTATTACCATTTTTAACCTTGATTCCTATTGGTGGTTACTAGGCATCACCTCCCCTCAGGCTATAAGGGTTTCTAAGTATGCGCTAGTCCATTTCCCAATTCTATATTTCCCTTGCATGTACCATCTTGCCTCTAAATCACTGCACACTGGGCTTTGGTTTCCCTTGCATGTGCCATCTTGCCTTTAAATCACTGCCCACTGAGCTTTGGCTTCCCTTGGAGCATGTGCTATCCTGCCTCTAAATCACTGCCCACTGAGCTTTGGTTTCAAATGAAGCATGTGCCATCTTACCTCTCAATCACTGATCACTGGGCTTTGGTTTCCCTTGCATGTGCCATCTTGCCTCTCAATCACTGATCACTGGGCTTTGGTTTCCCTTGCATGTGCCATCTTGCCTCTAAATCACTGCACACAGAGCTTTGGTTCCCCTTGCAGCATGTGCTATCTTGTCTCTATCTAAATCACTGCACCATAGGCTTTGGTTTCCCTTGCATGTGCCATCTTGCCTCTAAATTACTGCACACTGGGCTTCGGTTTCCTGCTTTCTTTTCTCTTGCATGTGCCATCTTTCCTCTAAATCAATGCACACTGGACTTTGGTTTCCCTTGCATGTGCCATCTTGCCTCTAAATCAAAGCACACTGGGCTTTGGTCTCCCTTGCAGCATGTGCCATCTTGCCTCTAAATCACTGCACACTGGGTTTTGGTTTCCCTTGCATGTGCCATCTTGCCTCTAAATCACAGCACACTGGGCTTTGGTTTCCCTTACATGTGCCATCTTGCCTCTAAATCACTGCCACTGGGCTTTTGTTTCCTTTGCATGTGCCATCTTGCCTCTAAATCATTGCACACTGAGCTTTGCTCTCCCTTGTATGTGCCATTTTGCCTCTAAATCAAAGCACATTGGGCTTTGGTCTCCCTTGCAGCATGTGCCATCTTGCCTCTAAATCACAGCACACTGGGCTTTGGTTTTCCTTGCATGTGCCATCTTGCCTCTCAATCACTGCACACTGGGCTTTGGTTTCCCTTGCATGTGCCATCTTGCCTCTAAATCATTGCACACTGGGCTTTGGTTTCCCTTGCATGTGCCATCTTGCCTCTAAATCATTGCCACTGGGCTTTGGTTTCCTTTGCATGTGCCATCTTGCCTCTAAATCATTGCACACTGGGCTTTGGTTTTCCTTGAATGTGCCATCTTGCCTCTAAATCATTGCACACTGAGCTTTGGTCTCCCTTGCATGTGCAATCTTACCTCTAAATCAATGCACACTGGGCTTTGGTTTCCCTTGAAGCATGTGCCATCTTGCCTAAAAATCACAGGACACTGGACTTTGGTTTTCCTTGCATGTGCCATTTTGCCTCTAAATCACAGCACACTGGGCTTTGGTTTCCCTTGCATGTGCCATCATGCCTCTAAATCACAGCACACTAGACTTTGGTTTCCCTTGCATGTGCCGTCTTGCCTCTCAATCACTGCACACTGGGTTTTGGTTTCCCTTGCATGTGCCATCTTGCCTATAAACCACAGGACACTGGGCTTTGGTTTCCCTTGCATGTGCCATTTTTCCTCTAAATCACTGCACACTGGGCTTTGGTTTCCCTTGCATGTGTCATCTTACCTCTAAATCACTGCACACGGTGCTTTGGTTTCCCTTGCATGTGCCATCTTCCCTCTCAATCACTGCACACTTGGCTTTGATTTCCCTTGCATGTGCCATCTTGCCTCTAAATCACAGCACACTGGGCTTTGGTTTACTTTCCATGTGCCATCTTGCCTCTAAATCACAGCACACTGGGCTTTGGTTTCCCTTGCATGTACCATCTTGCCTCTAAATCATTGCACACTAAGCTTTGCTCTCCCTTGCATGTGCCATCTTGCCTCAAAATCAAATCACACTGGTCTTTGGTCTCCCCTGCAGCAAGGGCCATCTTTCCTCTAAATTACTGCACACTGGGCTTTGGTTTCCCTTGCATGTGCCATCTTGCCTCTCAATTATTGCACACTGAGCTTTGGTTTCCCTTGAAGCATGTGCCATCTTGCCTCTAAATCACAGTACACTGGGCTTTGGTTTCCCTTGCATGTGCCACCTTGCCTCTAAATCACTGCACACTGGGCTTTGGTTTCCCTTGCATGTGCCATCTTCTCTCTCACAGTAAACTGGGCTTTGGTTTCCCTTGCATGTGCCATCTTGCCTCTAAATCACTGCCAACTGGGCTTGGGTTTCCTTTGAATGTGCCATATTGCCTCTAAATAACTACCCACTGGGTTTTGGTTTCCTTTGCATGTGCCATCTTGCCTCTAAATCACAGCACACTGGGCTTTGGTTTCCCTTGCATGTGACATCTTGCCTCTAAATCACTGTCAACTGAGCTTTGGCTTCCCTTGGAGCATGTGCCATCCTGCCTCTAAATCACTGCCCACTGAGCTTTTGGCTTCCCTTGGAGCATGTGCCATCTTGCCCCTAAATCACAGCACACTGGTCTTTAATTTACCTTGCAGCATGTGCCATCTTACCTCTAAATCACAGCACATTGGGCTTGGGTTTCCCTTGCATGTGCCATCTTGACTCTAAATCACAGCACACTGTGCTTTGGTTTCCCTTGCAGCATGTGCCATCTTGCCTCTAAATCACAGCACACTGGGCTTTGGTTTCCCTTGCATGTGCCATCTTGCCTCTGAATCACTGCACACTGGGTTTTGGTTTCTCTTGCATGTGCCATCATGCCTCTAAATCATTGTACACTGAGCTTTGGTCTCCCTTGCATGTGCCATCTTACCTCTAAATCAATGCACACTGGGCTATGGTTCTCCTTGAAGCATGTGCCATCTTGCCTCTAAATCACAGCACACTGGGCTTTGGTTTCCCTTGCATGTGCCATCTTGCCTCTGAATCACTGCACACTGGGCTTTGGGTTTCCTTGCATGTGCCAATTTGCCTCTAAATCATTGTACACTGAGCTTTGGTCTCCCTTGCATGTGCCATCTTACCTCTAAATCAATGCACACTGGGCTATGGTTCTCCTTGAAGCATGTGCCATCTTGCCTCTAAATCACAGGACACTGGGCTTTGTTTTCCCTTGTATGTGCCATCTTGCCTCTAAATCACTGCACACTGGGCTTTGGTTTCCCTTGCATGTGCCATTTTCTCTTTAAATCACAGTACACTGGGCTTTGGTTTCCCTTGCATGTGCCATATTGCCTCTAAATAACTTCCCACTGGGTTTTGGTTTCCTTTGCATGTGTCATTGTGCCTCTAAATCACGGCACACTGGGCTTTGGTTTCCCTTGCATGTGCCATCATGCCTCTAAATCATTGCACACAGGGCTTTGGTTTCCCTTGCATGTGTAATCTTGCCTCTCTATCACTACACACTGGGCTTTGTTTTTCCTTGCATGTGCCATCTTGCCTCTAAATCATTGCACACTGAGCTTTGGTCTCCCTTGCATGTGCCATCTTACCTCTAAATCAATGCACACTGGGCTTTGGTTTCCCTTGAAGCATATGCCATCTTGCCTAAAAATCACAGGACACTGGACTTTGGTTTTCCTTGCATGTGCCATTTTACCTCTAAATCACTGCACACTGGGTTTTGGTTTCTCTTGCATGCGTCATCTTACCTCTAAATCACTGCACACTAGACTTTGGTTTCCCTTGCATGTGCCATCTTGCCTCTCAATCACTGCACACTGGGCTTTGATTTCCCTTGCATGTGCAATCTTGCCCCTAAATCACAGCACACTGGGCTTTGGTTTACTTTCCATGTGCCATCTTGCCTCTAAATCACAGCACACTGGGCTTTGGTTTCCCTTGCATATGCCATCTTGCCTCTAAATCATTGCACACTAAGCTTTGCTCTCTCTTGCACGTGCCATCTTGCCTCTAAATCAAATCACAATGGTCTTTGGTCTCCCCTGCAGCAAGTGTCATTTTGCTTCTAAATGACTGCACACTGGGCTTTGGTTTCGCTTGCATGTGCCATCTTGCCTCTCAATTATTGCACACTGAGCTATGGTTTCCCTTGAAGCATGTGCCATCTTGCCTCTAAATCACTGCACACTGGGCTTTGGTTTCCCTTGCATGTGCCATTTTCTCTCTAAATCACAGTACACTGGGCTTTGGTTTCCCTTGCATGTGCCATATTGCCTCTAAATAACTTTCCACTGGGTTTTGGTTTCCTTTGCATGTGCCATCTTGCCTCTAAATCACAGCACACTGGGCTTTGGTTTCCCTTGCATGTGCCATCTTGCCTCTAAATCAATGCCAACTGAGCTTTGGCTTCCCTTGGAGCTTGTGCCATCCTGCCTCTAAATCACTGCCCACTGGTCTTTAATTTACTTTGCAGCATGTGCCATCTTGCCTCTAAATCACAGCACATTGGGCTTTGGTTTCCTTTGCAGGTGCCATCTTACCTATCAATCACTGCACACTGGACTTTGGTTTCCCTTTCATGTGCCATCTTGCCTCTAAATCACAGCACACTGTGCTTTGATTTCCCTTGCAGCATGTGCCATCTTGCCTCTAAATCACAGCACACTGGTCTTTAATTTACCTTGTAGCATGTGCCATCTTACCTCTAAATCCCAGCACATTGGCTTTTGGTTTCTTTTGCATGTTCCATCTTACCTATCAATCACTGCACACTGGACTTTGGTTTCCCTTTCATGCTCCATCTTGCCTCTAAATCACAGCGCACTGTGCTTTGGTTTCCCTTGCAGCATGTGCCATCTTGCCTCTAAATCACAGCACACTGGGCTTTGGTTTCCCTTGCATGTGCCATCTTGCCTCTGAATCACTGCACACTAGGTTTTGGTTTCTCTTGCATGTGCCATCTTCCCTCTAAATCACAGCACACTGGGCTTTGGTTTCCCTTGCATGTGCCATCTTGCCTCTAAATAACAGCACACTGGGTTTTGGATTCCCTTGCATGTGTCATTGTGCCTCTAAATCACGGCACACTGGGCTTTGGTTTCCCTTGCATGTGCCATCATGCCTCTAAATCATTGCACACAGGGCTTTGGTCTCCCTTGCATGTGCCATCTTACCTCTAAATCAATGCACACTGGGCTTTGGTTTCCCTTGAAGCATATGCCATCTTGCCTAAAAATCACAGGACACTGGACTTTGGTTTTCCTTGCATGTGCCATTTTACCTCTAAATCACTGCACACTGGGTTTTGGTTTCTCTTGCATGCGTCATCTTACCTCTAAATCACTGCACACTAGACTTTGGTTTCCCTTGCATGTGCCATCTTGCCTCTCAATCACTGCACACTGGGCTTTGATTTCCCTTGCATGTGCAATCTTTCCTCTAAATCACAGCACACTGGGCTTTGGTTTACTTTCCATGTGCCATCTTGCCTCTAAATCACAGCACACTGGGCTTTGATTCCCCTTGCATGTGCCATCTTGCCTCTAAATCACAGCACACTGGGCTTTGGTTTACTTTCCATGTGCCATCTTGCCTCTAAATCACAGCACACTGGGCTTTGGTTTCCCTTGCATGTGCCATCTTGCCTCTAAATCAAAGCACACTTGGCTTTGGTTTCCCTTGCATGTGCCATCTTGCCTCTAAATCATTGCACACTAAGCTTTGCTCTCTTGCACGTGCCATCTTGCCTCTAAATCAAATCACAATGGTCTTTGGTCTCCCCTGCAGCAAGTGTCATTTTGCTTCTAAATGACTGCACACTGGGCTTTGGTTTCGCTTGCATGTGCCATCTTGCCTCTCAATTATTGCACACTGAGCTTTGGTTTCCCTTGTAGCATGTGCCATCTTGCCTCTAAATCACAGTACACTGTGCTTTGGTTTCCCTTGCATGTGCCATCTTGCCTCTAAATCACTGCACACTGGGCTTTGGTTTCCCTTGCATGTGCCATCTTCTCTCTAAATCACAGTACACTGGGCTTTGGTTTCCCTTGCATGTGCCATATTGCCTCTAAATAACTTCCCACTGGGTTTTGGTTTCCTTTGCATGTGCCATCTTGCCTCTAAATCACAGCACACTGGGCTTTGGTTTCCCTTGCATGTGCCATCTTGCCTCTAAATCACTGCCAACTGAGCTTTGGCTTCCCTTGGAGCTTGTGCCATCCTGCCTCTAAATCACTGCCCACTGGTCTTTAATTTACTTTGCAGCATGTGCCATCTTACCTCTAAATCACAGCACATTGGGCTTTGGTTTCCTTTGCAGGTGCCATCTTACCTATCAATCACTGCACACTGGACTTTGGTTTCCCTTTCATGTGCCATCTTGCCTCTAAATCACAGCACACTGTGCTTTGATTTCGCTTGCAGCATGTGCCATCTTGCCTCTAAATCACAGCACACTGGGCTGTGGTTTCCCTTGCATGTGCCATCTTGCCTCTGAATCACTGCACACTGGGTTTTGGTTTCTCTTGCATGTGCCATCTTCCCTCTAAATCACAGCACACTGGGCGTTGGTTTCCCTTGCATGTGCCATCTTGCCTCTAAATAACAGCACACTGGGCTCTGGTTACCCTTGCATGTGCCATTGTGCCTCTAAATCACGGCACACTGGGCTTTGGTTTCCCTTGCATGTGCCATCTTGCCTCTAAATCATGGCACACTGGGCTTTGGTTTCCCTTGAAGCATATGCCATCTTGCCTAAAAATCACAGGACACTGGACTTTGGTTTTCCTTGCATGTGCCATTTTACCTCTAAATCACTGCACACTGGGTTTTGGTTTCTCTTGCATGCGTCATCTTACCTCTAAATCACTGCACACTAGACTTTGGTTTCCCTTGCATGTGCCATCTTGCCTCTCAATCACTGCACACTGGGCTTTGATTTCCCTTGCATGTGCAATCTTGCCTCTAAATCACAGCACACTGGGCTTTGGTTTACTTTCCATGTGCCATCTTGCCTCTAAATCACAGCACACTGGGCTTTGATCCCCCTTGCATGTGCCATCTTACCTCTAAATCACAGCACACTGGGCTTTGGTTTACTTTCCATGTGCCATCTTGCCTCTAAATCACAGCACACTGGGCTTTGGTTTCCCTTGCATGTGCCATCTTGCCTCTAAATCAAAGCACACTTGGCTTTGGTTTCCCTTGCATGTGCCATCTTGCCTCTAAATCATTGCACACTAAGCTTTGCTCTCTCTTGCACGTGCCATCTTGCCTCTAAATCAAATCACAATGGTCTTTGGTCTCCCCTGCAGCAAGTGTCATTTTGCTTCTAAATGACTGCACACTGGGCTTTGGTTTCGCTTGCATGTGCCATCTTGCCTCTCAATTATTGCACACTGAGCTTTGGTTTCCCTTGAAGCATGTGCCATCTTGCCTCTAAATCACAGTACACTGTGCTTTGGTTTCCCTTGCATGTGCCATCTTGCCTCTAAATCACTGCACACTGGGCTTTGGTTTCCCTTGCATGTGCCATCTTCTCTCTAAATCACAGTACACTGGGCTTTGGTTTCCCTTGCATGTGCCATATTGCCTCTAAATAACTTCCCACTGGGTTTTGGTTTCCTTTGCATGTGCCATCTTGCCTCTAAATCACAGCACACTGGGCTTTGGTTTCCCTTGCATGTGCCATCTTGCCTCTAAATCACTGCCAACTGAGCTTTGGCTTACCTTGGAGCTTGTGCCATCCTGCCTCTAAATCACAGCACACTAGACTTTGGTTTCCCTTGCATGTGCCATCTTGCCTCTAAATCATTGCACACTGGGCTTTGGTTTCCCTTGCATGTGCCATCTTACCTATCAATCACTGCACACTAGACTTTGGTTTCCCTTGCATGTGCCATCTTGCCTCTAAATCACAGCACATTGGGCTTTGGTTTCCCTTGCATGTGCCATCTTGCCTCTCAATCACTGCACACTGGGCTTTGATTTCCCTTGCATGTGCAATCTTGCCCCTAAATCACAGCACACTGGGCTTTGGTTTACTTTCCATGTGCCATCTTGCCTCTAAATCACAGCACACTGGGCTTTGGTTTCCCTTGCATATGCCATCTTGCCTCTAAATCATTGCACACTAAGCTTTGCTCTCTCTTGCACGTGCCATCTTGCCTCTAAATCAAATCACAATGGTCTTTGGTCTCCCCTGCAGCAAGTGTCATTTTGCTTCTAAATGACTGCACACTGGGCTTTGGTTTCGCTTGCATGTGCCATCTTGCCTCTCAATTATTGCACACTGAGCTATGGTTTCCCTTGAAGCATGTGCCATCTTGCCTCTAAATCACTGCACACTGGGCTTTGGTTTCCCTTGCATGTGCCATTTTCTCTCTAAATCACAGTACACTGGGCTTTGGTTTCCCTTGCATGTGCCATATTGCCTCTAAATAACTTTCCACTGGGTTTTGGTTTCCTTTGCATGTGCCATCTTGCCTCTAAATCACAGCACACTGGGCTTTGGTTTCCCTTGCATGTGCCATCTTGCCTCTAAATCAATGCCAACTGAGCTTTGGCTTCCCTTGGAGCTTGTGCCATCCTGCCTCTAAATCACTGCCCACTGGTCTTTAATTTACTTTGCAGCATGTGCCATCTTGCCTCTAAATCACAGCACATTGGGCTTTGGTTTCCTTTGCAGGTGCCATCTTACCTATCAATCACTGCACACTGGACTTTGGTTTCCCTTTCATGTGCCATCTTGCCTCTAAATCACAGCACACTGTGCTTTGATTTCCCTTGCAGCATGTGCCATCTTGCCTCTAAATCACAGCACACTGGTCTTTAATTTACCTTGTAGCATGTGCCATCTTACCTCTAAATCCCAGCACATTGGCTTTTGGTTTCTTTTGCATGTTCCATCTTACCTATCAATCACTGCACACTGGACTTTGGTTTCCCTTTCATGCTCCATCTTGCCTCTAAATCACAGCGCACTGTGCTTTGGTTTCCCTTGCAGCATGTGCCATCTTGCCTCTAAATCACAGCACACTGGGCTTTGGTTTCCCTTGCATGTGCCACCTTGCCTCTGAATCACTGCACACTAGGTTTTGGTTTCTCTTGCATGTGCCATCTTCCCTCTAAATCACAGCACACTGGGCTTTGGTTTCCCTTGCATGTGCCATCTTGCCTCTAAATAACCGCACACTGGGTTTTGGATTCCCTTGCATGTGTCATTGTGCCTCTAAATCACGGCACACTGGGCTTTGGTTTCCCTTGCATGTGCCATCATGCCTCTAAATCATTGCACACAGGGCTTTGGTCTCCCTTGCATGTGCCATCTTACCTCTAAATCAATGCACACTGGGCTTTGGTTTCCCTTGAAGCATATGCCATCTTGCCTAAAAATCACAGGACACTGGACTTTGGTTTTCCTTGCATGTGCCATTTTACCTCTAAATCACTGCACACTGGGTTTTGGTTTCTCTTGCATGCGTCATCTTACCTCTAAATCACTGCACACTAGACTTTGGTTTCCCTTGCATGTGCCATCTTGCCTCTCAATCACTGCACACTGGGCTTTGATTTCCCTTGCATGTGCAATCTTGCCTCTAAATCACAGCACACTGGGCTTTGGTTTACTTTCCATGTGCCATCTTGCCTCTAAATCACAGCACACTGGGCTTTGATTCCCCTTGCATGTGCCATCTTGCCTCTAAATCACAGCACACTGGGCTTTGGTTTACTTTCCATGTGCCATCTTGCCTCTAAATCACAGCACACTGGGCTTTGGTTTCCCTTGCATGTGCCATCTTGCCTCTAAATCAAAGCACACTTGGCTTTGGTTTCCCTTGCATGTGCCATCTTGCCTCTAAATCATTGCACACTAAGCTTTGCTCTCTTGCACGTGCCATCTTGCCTCTAAATCAAATCACAATGGTCTTTGGTCTCCCCTGCAGCAAGTGTCATTTTGCTTCTAAATGACTGCACACTGGGCTTTGGTTTCGCTTGCATGTGCCATCTTGCCTCTCAATTATTGCACACTGAGCTTTGGTTTCCCTTGAAGCATGTGCCATCTTGCCTCTAAATCACAGTACACTGTGCTTTGGTTTCCCTTGCATGTGCCATCTTGCCTCTAAATCACTGCACACTGGGCTTTGGTTTCCCTTGCATGTGCCATCTTCTCTCTAAATCACAGTACACTGGGCTTTGGTTTCCCTTGCATGTGCCATATTGCCTCTAAATAACTTCCCACTGGGTTTTGGTTTCCTTTGCATGTGCCATCTTGCCTCTAAATCACAGCACACTGGGCTTTGGTTTCCCTTGCATGTGCCATCTTGCCTCTAAATCACTGCCAACTGAGCTTTGGCTTCCCTTGGAGCTTGTGCCATCCTGCCTCTAAATCACTGCCCACTGGTCTTTAATTTACTTTGCAGCATGTGCCATCTTACCTCTAAATCACAGCACATTGGGCTTTGGTTTCCTTTGCAGGTGCCATCTTACCTATCAATCACTGCACACTGGACTTTGGTTTCCCTTTCATGTGCCATCTTGCCTCTAAATCACAGCACACTGTGCTTTGATTTCGCTTGCAGCATGTGCCATCTTGCCTCTAAATCACAGCACACTGGGCTGTGGTTTCCCTTGCATGTGCCATCTTGCCTCTGAATCACTGCACACTGGGTTTTGGTTTCTCTTGCATGTGCCATCTTCCCTCTAAATCACAGCACACTGGGCGTTGGTTTCCCTTGCATGTGCCATCTTGCCTCTAAATAACAGCACACTGGGCTCTGGTTACCCTTGCATGTGCCATTGTGCCTCTAAATCACGGCACACTGGGCTTTGGTTTCCCTTGCATGTGCCATCTTGCCTCTAAATCATGGCACACTGGGCTTTGGTTTCCCTTGAAGCATATGCCATCTTGCCTAAAAATCACAGGACACTGGACTTTGGTTTTCCTTGCATGTGCCATTTTACCTCTAAATCACTGCACACTGAGTTTTGGTTTCTCTTGCATGCGTCATCTTACCTCTAAATCACTGCACACTAGACTTTGGTTTCCCTTGCATGTGCCATCTTGCCTCTCAATCACTGCACACTGGGCTTTGATTTCCCTTGCATGTGCAATCTTGCCTCTAAATCACAGCACACTGGGCTTTGGTTTACTTTCCATGTGCCATCTTGCCTCTAAATCACAGCACACTGGGCTTTGATTCCCCTTGCATGTGCCATCTTACCTCTAAATCACAGCACACTGGGCTTTGGTTTACTTTCCATGTGCCATCTTGCCTCTAAATCACAGCACACTGGGCTTTGGTTTCCCTTGCATGTGCCATCTTGCCTCTAAATCAAAGCACACTTGGCTTTGGTTTCCCTTGCATGTGCCATCTTGCCTCTAAATCATTGCACACTAAGCTTTGCTCTCTCTTGCACATGCCATCTTGCCTCTAAATCAAATCACAATGGTCTTTGGTCTCCCCTGCAGCAAGTGTCATTTTGCTTCTAAATGACTGCACACTGGGCTTTGGTTTCGCTTGCATGTGCCATCTTGCCTCTCAATTATTGCACACTGAGCTTTGGTTTCCCTTGAAGCATGTGCCATCTTGCCTCTAAATCACAGTACACTGTGCTTTGGTTTCCCTTGCATGTGCCATCTTGCCTCTAAATCACTGCACACTGGGCTTTGGTTTCCCTTGCATGTGCCATCTTCTCTCTAAATCACAGTACACTGGGCTTTGGTTTCCCTTGCATGTGCCATATTGCCTCTAAATAACTTCCCACTGGGTTTTGGTTTCCTTTGCATGTGCCATCTTGCCTCTAAATCACAGCACACTGGGCTTTGGTTTCCCTTGCATGTGCCATCTTGCCTCTAAATCACTGCCAACTGAGCTTTGGCTTCCCTTGGAGCTTGTGCCATCCTGCCTCTAAATCACAGCACACTAGACTTTGGTTTCCCTTGCATGTGCCATCTTGCCTCTAAATCATTGCACACTGGGCTTTGGTTTCCCTTGCATGTGCCATCTTACCTATCAATCACTGCACACTAGACTTTGGTTTCCCTTGCATGTGCCATCTTGCCTCTAAATCACAGCACATTGGGCTTTGGTTTTCCTTGCATGTGCCATTTTGCCTCCAAATCACTGCACACTGGGCTTTGGTTTCCCTTGCATGTGCCATCTTGCCTCTAAATCCCAGCACATTGGGCTTTGGTTTACTTTCCCTGTGCCATCTTGCCTCTAAATCACAGCACACTGGGCTTTGCTCTCCCTTGCATGTGCCATCTTGCCTCTAAATCACAGCACACTAGACTTTGGTTTCCCTTGCATGTGCCATCTTGCCTCTCAATCACTGCACACTGGGCTTTGCTCTCCCTTGCATGTGCCATCTTGCCTCTAAATCACAGCACACTAGACTTTGGTTTCCCTTGCATGTGCCATCTTGCCTATAAATCAAAGGACACTGGGCTTTGGTTTCCCTTGCATGCGCCATTTTGCCTCTAAATCACTGCACACTGGGCTTTGATTTTCCTTGCATGTGCCATCTTTCCTCTAAATTACAGCACACTGGGCTTTGGTTTACTTTCCCTGTGCCATCTTGCCTCTAAATCACAGCACACTGGGCTTTGGTTTCCCTTGCATGTGCCATCTTGCCTCTAAATCATTGCACACTAAGCTTTGCTCTCCCTTGCATGTGCCATCTTGCCTCTAAATCAAATCACACTGGTCTTTGGTCTCCCCTGCAGCAAGTGCCATCTTGCCTCTAAATTACTGCACACTGGGCTTTGGTTTCCCTTGCATGTGCCATCTTGTCTCTAAATCACAGCCAACTGGGCTTTGGTTTCCTTTGCATGTGCCATATTGGCTCTAAATAACTGCCCACTGGGTTTTGGTTTCCTTTGCATGTGCCATCTTGCCTCTAAATCACAGCACACTGGGCTTTGGTTTCCTTTGCATATGCCATCTTGCCTCTAAATCACTGCCAACTGAGCTTTGGCTTCCCTTGGAGCATGTGCCATCCTGCCTCTAAATCACTGCCCACTGAGCTTTGGCTTCCCTTGCAGCATGTGCCATCTTACCTCTAAATCACAGCACATTGGGCTTTGGTTTCCTTTGCATGTGCCATCTTACTTATCAATCACTGCACACTGGAATTTGGTTTCCCTTGCATGTGCCATCTTACCTCTAAATCAAAGCACACTGTGCTTTGGTTTCCCTTGCAGCATGTGCCATCTTGCCTCTAAATCACAGCACACTGGGCTTTGGTTTCCCTTGCATGTGCCATCTTGCCTCTAAATCACTGCACACTGGGTTTTGGTTTCTCGTGCATGTGCCATCTTGCCTCTAAATCACAGCACACTGGGCTTTGGTTTCCCTTGCATGTGCCATCTTGCCTCTAAATAACAGCACACTGGGCTTTGGTTTCCCTTGCATGTGCCATTGTGCCTGTAAATCATGGCACACTGGGCTTTGGTTTCCCTTGCATGTGCCATCATGCCTCTAAATCATTGCACACTGGGCTTTGGTTTCCCTTGCATGTGTCATCATTCCTCTAAATCATTGCACACTGGGCTTAGGTTTCCCTTGCATGTGCCATCTTGCCTCTAAATCATTGCACACTGGGCTTAGGTTTCCCTTGCATGTGCCATCTTGCCTCTAAATCACTGCACACTGGGCTTTTGTTTCCCTTGCATGTGCCATCTTGCCTCTAAATCACAGCACACTGGTCTTTGGTTTCCTGCTTTGGTTTTCCTTGCATGTGCTATATTGCCTCTAAATCACTGCCCACTGGGCTTTGGTTTCCCTTGCATGTGACATCTTGCCTCTAAATCATTGCACACTGAGCTTTGCTTGCATGTGTCATCTTACCTCTCAATCACTGCACACTGGGCTTTGGTTTCCCTTGCAGCATGTGCCATCTTGCCTCACAATAACTGCACACTGGGCTTAGGTTTCCCTTGCATGTGCCATCTTGCCTCACAATCACTGCACACTGGGCTTTGGTCTCCCTTGCAGCATGTGCCATCTTGCCTCACAATCACTGCACACTGGGCTTTATTTTCCCTTGCATGTACCATCTTACCTCTCAATCACTGCACACTGGGCTTAGGTTTCCCTTGCATGTGCCATCTTGCCTCTAAATCACTGCACACTGGGCTTAGGTTTCCCTTGCATGTGCCATCTTGCCTCTAAATCACTGCACACTGGGCTTTTGGTTCCCTTGCATGTGCCATCTTGCCTCTAAATCACAGCACACAGGGCTTTGGTTTCCCTTTCATGTGCCATCTTGCCTTTAAATCACTGCCCACTGGGCTTTGGTTTCCCTTGCATGTGACATCTTGCCTCTAAATCATTGCTCACTGAGCTTTGCTTGCATGTGTCATCTTACCTCTCAATAACTGCACACTGGGCTTTGGTTTCCCTTGCAGCATGTGCCATCTTGCCTCACAATCACTGCACACTGGGCTTTAGTTTCCCTTGCATGTACCATCTTACCTCTCAATCACTGCACAGTGGGCTTAGGTTTTCCTTGCATGTGACATCTTGCCTCTAAATCACTGCACACTGGGCTTTAGTTTCCCTTGCATGTGCTATCTTGCCTCTAAATCACAGCACACTGTGCTTTGGTTTCCCTTGCAGCATGTGCCATCTTGCCTCTAAATCACTGCACACTGGGCTTTGGTTTCCCTTGCATGTGCCATCTTGCCTCTAAATCACTGCACACTGGGTTTTGGTTTCTCTTGCATGTGCTATCTTGCCTCTAAATCACAGCACACTGGGCTTTGGTTTCCCTTGCAGCATGTGCCATCTTGCCTCTAAATCACTGCACACTGGGCTTTGGTTTCCCTTGCATGTGCCATCTTGCCTCTAAATCACTGCACACTGGGTTTTGGTTTCTCTTGCATGTGCCATCTTGCCTCTAAATAATAGCACACTGGGCTTTGGTTTCCCTTGCATGTGCCATCTTGCCTCTAAATCACAGCACACTGGGCTTTGGTTTCCTTTGCATGTGCCATCTTGCCTCTAAATAACAGCACACTGGGCTTTGGTTTCCCTTGCATGTGCCATTGTGCCTGTAAATCACGGCACACTGGGCTTTGGTTTCCCTTGCATGTGCCATTGTGCTTGTAAATCACGGCACACTGGGCTTTGGTTTCCCTTGCATGTGCCATCATGCCTCTAAATCATTGCACACTGGGCTTTGGTTTCCCTTGCATGTGTCATCTTGCCTCTAAATCATTGCACACTGGGCTTTGGTTTCCCTTGCATGTGCCATCTTGCCTCTAAATCACTGCACACTGGGCTTTTGTTTCCCTTGCATGTGCCATCATGCCTCTAAATCATTGCACACTGGGCTTTTGTTTCCCTTGCATGTGCCATCATGCCTCTAAATCATTGCACACTGGGCTTTGGTTTCCCTTGCATGTGTCATCATTCCTCTAAATCATTGCACACTGGGCTAAGGTTTCCCTTGCATGTGCCATCTTGCCTCTAAATCACAGCACACTGGTCTTTGGTTTTCCTTGCATGTGCTATATTGCCTCTAAATCACAGCACACAGGGCTTTGGTTTCCCTTGCATGTGCCATCTTGCCTTTAAATCACTGCCCACTGGGCTTTGGTTTCCCTTGCATGTGACATCTTGCCTCTAAATCATTGCACACTGAGCTTTGCTTGCATGTGTCATCTTACCTCTCAATCACTGCACACTGGCTTTGGTTTCCCTTGCAGCATGTGACATCTTGCCTCACAATCACTGCACACTGGGCTTAGGTTTCCCTTGCATGTGCCATCTTGCCTCTAAATCACTGCATACTGGGCTTTTGTTTCCCTTGCATGTGCCATCTTGCCTCTAAATCACAGCACACTGGTCTTTGGTTTCCTGCTTTGGTTTTCCTTGCATGTGCTATATTGCCTCTAAATCGCAGCACACAGGGCTTTGGTTTCCCTTGCATGTGCCATCTTGCCTTTAAATCACTGCCCACTGGGCTTTGGTTTCCCTTGCATGTGACATCTTGCCTCTAAATCATTGCTCACTGAGCTTTGCTTGCATGTGTCATCTTACCTCTCAATCACTGCACACTGATCTTTGGTCTCCCTTGCAGCATGTGCCATCTTGCCTCTAAATCACTGCATACTGGGCTTTTGTTTCCCTTGCATGTGCCATCTTGCCTCTAAATCACAGCACACTGGTCTTTGGGTTCCTGCTTTGGTTTTCCTTGCATGTGCTATATTGCCTCTAAATCACAGCACACAGGGCTTTGGTTTCCCTTGCATGTGCCATCTTGCCTTTAAATCACTGCCCACTGGGCTTTGGTTTCCCTTGCATGTGACATCTTGCCTCTAAATCATTGCTCACTGAGCTTTGCTTGCATGTGTCATCTTACCTCTCAATCACTGCACACTGATCTTTGGTCTCCCTTGCAGCATGTGCCATCTTGCCTCTAAATCACTGCACACTGGGCGTTGGTTTCCCTTGCATGTACCATCTTACCTCTCAATCACTGCACACTGGGCTTAGGTTTCCCTTGCATGTGCCATCTTGCCTCTAAATCACTGCACACTGGGCTTTTGTTTCCCTTGCATGTACCATCTTACCTCTCAATCACTGCACACTGGGCTTTGGTTTCCCTAGCAGCATATGTCATCTTGCCTCTATCTAAATAACTGCACACTGGGCTTTGGTTTCTTTCATGTAATTAACAAGAGTCCATGAGCTAGTGACGTATGGGATATACATTCCTACCAGGAGGGGCAAAGTTTCCCAAACCTTAAAATGCCTATAAATACACCCCTCACCACACCCACAAATCAGTTTTACAAACTTTGCCTCCAAGGGAGGTGGTGAAGTAAGTTTGTGCTAGATTCTACGTTGATATGCGCTCCGCAGCAAGTTGGAGCCCGGTTTTCCTCTCAGCGTGCAGTGAATGTCAGAGGGATGTGAAGAGAGTATTGCCTATTGAATGCAGTGATCTCCTTCTACGGGGTCTATTTCATAAGGTTCTCTGTTATCGGTCGTAGAGATTCATCTCTTACCTCCCTTTTCAGATCGACTATATACTCTTATATTTACCATTTCCTCTACTGATTCTCGTTTCAGTACTGGTTTGGCTTTCTACAAACATGTAGATGAGTGTCCTGGGGTAAGTAAGTCTTATTTTCTGTGACACTCTAAGCTATGGTTGGGCACTTTATTTATAAAGTTCTAAATATATGTATTCAAACATTTATTTGCCTTGACTCAGAATGTTCAACTTTCCTTATTTCCAGACAGTCAGTTTCATATTTGGGATTATGCATTGAATTATCATATTTTTTCTTACCTCAAAAATTTGACTTTTTTCCCTGTGGGCTGTTAGGCTCGCGGGGGCTGAAAATGCATCATTTTATTGCGTCATTCTTGGCGCGGACTTTTTTGGCGCAAAAATTCTTTTCCGTTTCCGGCGTCATACGTGTCGCCGGAAGTTGCGTCATTTTTTGACGTTATTTTGCGCCAAAAATGTCGGCGTTCCGGATGTGGCGTCATTTTTGGCGCCAAAAGCATTTAGGCGCCAAATAATGTGGGCGTCTTATTTGGCGCTAAAAAATATGGGCGTCGCTTTTGTCTCCACATTATTTCAGTCTCATTTTTCATTTGCTTCTGGTTGCTAGAAGCTTGATGTTTGGCATTTTTCCCATTCCTGAAACTGTCTTATAAGGAATTTGATCTATTTTGCTTTATATGTTGTTTTTTCTCTTACATATTGCAAGATGTCTCACGTTGCATCTGAGCCAGAAGATACTACAGGAAAACCACTGCCTGCTGGATCTACCAAAGCTAAGTGTATCTGCTGTAAACTTTTGGTAGCTATTCCTCCAGCTGTTGTTTGTAATAATTGTCATGACAAACTTGTTAAAGCAGATAATATTTCCTTTAGTGATGTACCATTGCCTGTTGCAGTTCCCTCAACATCTAAGGTGCAGAATGTTCCTGATAACATAAGAGATTTTGTTTCTGAATCCATAAAGAAGGCTTTGTCTGTTATTTCTCCTTCTAGTAAACGTAAAAAGTCTTTTAAATCTTCTCTCTCTACAGATGAATTTTTAAATGAACACCATCATTCTGATTCTTTGGACTCTTCTGGTTCAGAGGATTCTATCTCAGAGATTGATGCTGATAAATCTTCATATTTATTTAAGATGGAATTTATTCGCTCTTTACTTAAAGAAGTACTAATTGCTTTAGAAATAGAGGATTCTAGTCCTCTTGATACTAATTCTATACGTTTGGATAAGGTTTTTAAAGCTCCTGCGGTTATTCCAGAAGTCTTTCCTGTTCCTAATGCTATTTCTGCTGTAATTTCCAAGGAATGGGATAAATTGGGTAATTCATTTACTCCTTCTAAACGTTTTAAGCAATTATATCCTGTTCCGCCTGACAGGTTAGAATTTTGGGACAAAATCCCTAAAGTTGATGGGGCTATTTCTACCCTTGCTAAACGTACTACCATTCCTACGTCAGATGGTACCTCGTTTAAGGATCCTTTAGATAGAAAAATTGAATCTTTTCTAAGAAAAGCTTATCTATGTTCAGGTAATCTTCTTAGACCTGCTATATCATTGGCTGATGTTGCTGCAGCTTCAACTTTTTGGTTGGAAACTCTAGCGCAACAAGTAACAAATCGTGATTCTCATGATATTATTATTCTTCTCCAGCATGCTAATAATTTCATCTGTGATGCCATTTTTTTATTATTAGAGTTGATGTTAGGTTTATGTCTCTGGCTATCTTAGCCAGAAGAGCTTTATGGCTTAAGACCTGGAATGCTGATATGGCTTCTAAATCAACTCTACTTTCCATTTCTTTCCAGGGAAACAAATTATTTGGTTCTCAGTTGGATTCTATTATTTCAACTGTTACTGGTGGGAAAGGAACTTTTTTACCACAGGATAAAAAGTCTAAAGGTAAAAACAGGGCTAACAATTGTTTTCGTTCCTTTCGTTTCAACAAAGAACAAAAGCCTGATCCTTCGTCCTCAGGAGCAGTTTCAGTTTGGAAACCATCTCCAGTCTGGAATAAATCCAAGCCTGCTAGAAAGGCAAAGCCTGCTTCTAAGTTCACATGAAGGTACGGCCCTCATTCCAGTTCAGCTGGTAGGGGGCAGGTTACGTTTTTTCAAAGAAATTTGGATCAATTCTGTTCACAATCTTTGGATTCAGAACATTGTTTCAGAAGGGTACAGAATTGGTTTCAAGATGAGACCTCCTGCAAAGAGATTTTTTCTTTCCCATGTCCCAGTAAATCCAGTGAAAGCTCAAGCATTTCTGAATTGTGTTTCAGATCTAGAGTTGGCTGGAGTAATTATGCCAGTTCCAGTTCCGGAACAGGGGATGGGGTTTTATTCAAATCTCTTCATTGTACCAAAGAAGGAGAATTCCTTCAGACCAGTTCTGGATCTAAAATTATTGAATCGTTATGTAAGGATACCAACGTTCAAGATGGTAACTGTAAGGACTATATTGCCTTTTGTTCAGCAAGGGAATTATATGTCCACAATAGATTTACAGGATGCATATCTGCATATTCCGATTCATCCAGATCATTATCAGTTCCTGAGATTCTCTTTTCTAGACAAGCATTACCAATTTGTGGCTCTACCGTTTGGCCTTGCTACAGCTCCAAGAATTTTCACAAAGATTCTCGGTGCCCTTCTGTCTGTAATCAGAGAACAGGGTATTGTGGTATTTCCTTATTTGGACGATATCTTGGTACTTGCTCAGTCTTTACATTTAGCAGAGTCTCGTACGAATCGACTTGTGTTGTTTCTTCAAGATCATGGTTGGAGGATCAATTTACCAAAAAGTTCTTTGATTCCTCAAACAAGGGTAACCTTTCTGGGTTTCCAGATAGATTCAGTGTCCATGACTCTGTCTTTAACAGACAAGAGACGTCTAAAATTGATTACAGCTTGTCGAAACCTTCAGTCTCAATCATTCCCTTCGGTAGCCTTATGCATGGAAATTCTAGGTCTTATGACTGCTGCATCGGACGCGATCCCCTTTGCTCGTTTTCACATGCGACCTCTTCAGCTCTGTATGCTGAACCAATGGTGCAGGGATTACACGAAGATATATCAATTAATATCTTTAAAACCGATTGTTCGACACTCTCTAACGTGGTGGACAGATCACCTTCGTTTAATTCAGGGGGCTTCTTTTGTTCTTCCGACCTGGACTGTAATTTCAACAGATGCAAGTCTCACAGGTTGGGGAGCTGTGTGGGGATCTCTGACGGCACAAGGAGTTTGGGAATCTCAGGAGGTGAGATTACCGATCAATATCTTGGAACTCCGTGCAGTTTTCAGAGCTCTTCAGTTTTGGCCTCTTCTGAAGAGAGAATCGTTCATTTGTTTTCAGACAGACAATGTCACAACTGTGGCATACATCAATCATCAAGGAGGGACTCACAGTCCTCTGGCTATGAAAGAAGTATCTCGAATTTTGGTTTGGGCGGAATCCAGCTCCTGTCTAATCTCTGCGGTTCATATCCCAGGTGTAGACAATTGGGAAGCGGATTATCTCAGTCGCCAAACGTTGCATCCGGGCGAATGGTCTCTTCACCCAGAGGTATTTCTTTAGATTGTTCAAATGTGGGGGCTCCCAGAGATAGATCTGATGGCCTCTCATCTAAACAAGAAACTTCCCAGGTATCTGTCCAGATCCCGGGATCCTCAGGCGGAGGCAGTGGATGCATTATCACTTCCTTGGAAGTATCATCCTGCCTATATCTTTCCGCCTCTAGTTCTTCTTCCAAGAGTAATCTCCAAGATTCTGAGGGAATGCTCGTTTGTTCTGCTAATAGCTCCGGCATGGCCTCACAGGTTTTGGTATGCGGATCTTGTCCGGATGGCATCTTGCCAACCATGGACTCTTCCATTAAGACCAGACCTTCTGTCACAAGGTCCTTTTTTCCATCCGGATCTGAAATCCTTAAATTTAAAGGTATGGAGATTGAACGCTTGATTCTTGGTCAAAGAGGTTTCTCTGACTCCGTGATTAATACTATGTTACAGGCTCGTAAATCTGTATCTCGAGAGATATATTATAGAGTCTGGAAGACTTATATTTCTTGGTGTCTTTCTCATCATTTTTCTTGGCATTCTTTTAGAATACCGAGAATTTTACAGTTTCTTCAGGATGGTTTAGATAAGGGTTTGTCCGCAAGTTCTTTGAAAGGACAAATCTCCGCTCTTTCTGTTCTTTTTCACAGAAAGATTGCTATTCTTCCTGATATTCATTGTTTTGTACAAGCTTTGGTTCGTATAAAACCTGTCATTAAGTCAATTTCTCCTCCTTGGAGTTTGAATTTGGTTCTGGGAGCTCTTCAAGCTCCTCCGTTTGAACCTATGCATTCATTGGACATTAAATTACTTTCTTGGAAAGTTTTGTTCCTTTTGGCCATCTCTTCTGCTAGAAGAGTTTCTGAATTATCTGCTCTTTCTTGTGAGTCTCCTTTTCTGATTTTTCATCAGGATAAGGCGGTGTTGCGAACTTCTTTTGAATTTTTACCTAAAGTTGTGAATTCCAACAACATTAGTAGAGAAATTGTGGTTCCTTCATTATGTCCTAATCCTAAGAATTCTAAGGAGAAATCGTTGCATTCTTTGGATGTTGTTAGAGCTTTGAAATATTATGTTGAAGCTACGAAATCTTTCCGTAAGACTTCTAGTCTATTTGTTATCTTTTCCGGTTCTAGGAAAGGCCAGAAAGCTTCTGCCATTTCTTTGGCATCTTGGTTGAAATCTTTAATTCATCTTGCCTATGTTGAGTCGGGTAAAATTCCGCCTCAGAGAATTACAGCTCATTCTACTAGGTCAGTATCTACTTCCTGGGCGTTTAGGAATGAAGCTTCGGTTGACCAGATCTGCAAAGCAGCAACTTGGTCCTCTTTGCATACTTTTACTAAATTCTACCATTTTGATGTATTTTCTTCTTCTGAAGCAGTTTTTGGTAGAAAAGTTCTTCAGGCAGCGGTTTCAGTTTGAATCTTCTGCTTATGTTTTTTGTTAAACTTTATTTTGGGTGTGGATTATTTTCAGCAGGAATTGGCTGTCTTTATTTTATCCCTCCCTCTCTAGTGACTCTTGTGTGGAAAGATCCACATCTTGGGTAGTCATTATCCCATACGTCACTAGCTCATGGACTCTTGTTAATTACATGAAAGAAAACATAATTTATGTAAGAACTTACCTGATAAATTCATTTCTTTCATATTAACAAGAGTCCATGAGGCCCACCCTTTTTTGTGGTGGTTATGATTTTTTTGTATAAAGCACAATTATTCCAATTCCTTATTTTATATGCTTCGCACTTTTTTTCTTATCACCCCACTTCTTGGCTATTCGTTAAACTGATTTGTGGGTGTGGTGAGGGGTGTATTTATAGGCATTTTAAGGTTTGGGAAACTTTGCCCCTCCTGGTAGGAATGTATATCCCATACGTCACTAGCTCATGGACTCTTGTTAATATGAAAGAAATGAATTTATCAGGTAAGTTCTTACATAAATTATGTTTTCCCTTGCATGTGCCATCTTGCCTCTAAATCACTGCACACTAAGCTTTGCGTTCCCTTGCATGTGCCATCTTGCCTCTCAATCACTGCACACTGGGCTTTGGTTTCCCTTGCATGTGCCATTTTACCTCTCAATCACAGCACATTGGGCTTTGGTTTCCATTGCATGTTTAAACTTGATACTGCATCTTTGACTCAGATGAGGAGAGATTCATATGTTTTAAAAATTCATGTTTTATTGGTATACAAAGTTAAAATACATTAAAGGGATATTACAGTCCAAATTTAAATGCACATATATTAATTACATCTTTGAGTAGAAATGCATTTTAAATTCTGCAGCTGATCAGAGTGTCAGGGGGGCTTTTATTATGTCCTGAGTCATTACCAGATAGAATTAGCACCTTAGGCTCTCTGAGCAAATGCTGTGTTTAAAGGGACCGTAAACTCAGAAATTTACGCTTAAATTTAACAATTGCAGGATGTATTCAATATAAGTTTCATTCATCAATTTTATTTTATTTTTTTCGCTAATAATTTGATTTAAAATATTATCCCCCTTGTATATTAACTGGCTGCCTACTGCTCTGCTGCTTTTTTTTTTCTATTTCAAAGTAATGGCCATCCACCTATAGTAAAAATATCTGTCGCGCTATGGACATTTGTGAACGCGCGCCCGATGATATCAGAAATTCCTGGCTTAGTCTTTTAACAGGTTTGTGCATGTGCAATTTTCGTCTTTCCCGTGAAGCGATTGATGCCACTCTTAAGAGACATAAGCATGAGCGAGCTTCAGTGGGAGGAAATGTAGCCGTGTAAATATTTGCATGTGGGAATAACAAAATTGCTCTATACCACCCATATAAGATATGTTATCGAGGGGTTGGAGAAGGAACGGCCATTAACGGTTTAAGTCACAAAAGTAAAATTAAATTAAACATATAAATGTGATTATTTTTACATAATAAAATATGCGGTTAAAATGTAATGATAAAAATTAGGTTGGACGGATATTTTGATAACTGTAAATTTACTGACCCTTTAATATGCTGGTGCACAGTGCATACTTAAATACACTTTTGAAACAGTGAAACAGCTATAGATTTTATTAGAGGTATGTTTGATAATACATGTATATTACAAAAATGCTTCTATTCAAAACTGAAATGTATCCATGAGGATTCCAATTGTCCCTTCAAGGTCAGTACCTCACGTCTATTTTAAAATAATGCATTGTCATGAATGAAGTGCACACAGACTTACCCCCTAATTATACAGCTGTTTGGCATTTTCAGTTTGTTTGGAGGTGCTTCTGTTTCCAATACATGTGCCATGTTGCCTCTAAATCACTGCACACTGGGCTTGTGCAGGGGGGTGGATAGGGAAATAGAGTTGTAGTCTGGCACAGCATAACAGGACAAAGAATTATAGTGCTCTGCGCCTCGTGACAAGACTGCACAGGTTCACTGGAGGTGAACGATAGCTCAACACAATAATTTCTAATATAAATATACAAAGTGCAAAGTAGGAGCGCCGTCTTCATAAGAAGAGTGGCATAGAAATGTATTATATATGCAAGTGTAACTTTATATAGAACATGCATACAGTGCTTGCCAATATGGAGGTGCCAATATATAATAAATAAAAAAGCCCTACCCTACACTAAATTACAAATAGCCCTTAAAAGGACCTTTTGCTGGGCATTGCCCCAAAGTAATCACCTCTTCTACCTGTAAAAAAAAGTACAAATCCCCCCCCAACATTAAAACCCACCACCCACACAACCAACCCTACTCTAAAACCCACTCAATACCCCCTTAAAAAAACCTAACACTAACCCCTTGAAGATCACCTTACCGGGAGAAGTCTTCACCCAACTGGGCTGAAGTCCTCAAAGAAGCCGAGAGAAGTCTTCATCCATGCCGGGCGAAGTGGTCCTCCAGACGGGCAAAAGTCTTCATCCAGATGGCATCTTCTATCTTCATCCATCCGGCGTGGAGCGGGTCCATCTTCAAGACATCCGGCATGGAGCATCCTCTTCCATCGAAGTCCTATTCCATCGAAGTCATTCTTACTAAATGACGGTTCCTTTAAGTGACGTCATCCAAGATGGCGTCCCTTCGATTCCGATTGGCTGATAGAATTCTATCAGCCAATCAGAATTAAGGTAGAAAAAATCCTATTGGCTGATGCAATCAGCCAATAGGATTGAACTTCAATCCTGTTGGCTGATCCAATCAGCCAATAGGATTGAGCTGGCATTCTTTTGGCTGTTCCAATCATCTTGGATGACGTCACTTAAAGGAACCGTCATTTAGTAAGAAGACTACGATGGAAGAGGATGCTCCGTGCCGGATGTCTTGAAGATGGACCCGCATCGCGCCGGATGGATGAAGATCGAAGATGCCATCTGGATGAAGACTTCTGCCCATCTGGAGGACCACTTCGTCTGACATGGATGAAGACTTCTCCCGGCTTTGTTAAGGACTTTGGCCCGGTTGGGTGAAGACTTCTCCCGTTAAGGTGATCTTCAAGGGGTTAGTGTTAGGTTTTTTAAGGAGTTATTGGGTGGGTTTTAGAGTAGGGTTGGTTGTGTGGGTGGTGGGTTTTAATGTTGGGGGGGATTTGTACTTTTGTTTTACAGGTAAAAGAGCTGATTATTTTGGGGCAATGCCCTGCAAAAGGCCCTTTTAAGGGCTATTTGTAATTTAGTGTAGGACCAGACCATAACACCTTTTCCCACATGCTTTTGGGAGACCTCAGATGTGTTTTTGCAAAATGTAGCCTGGCTTGGATGTTTTTCTTTGTAAGAAAAGGCTTTTGTCTTGCCACTCTACCCCATAGCCCAGACATATGAAGAATACGTGAGATTGTTGTCACATGTACCACACAGCCACTACTTGCCAGATATTCCTGCAGCTCCTTTAATGTTGCTGTAGGCCTCTTGATAGCCTCCCAGACCAGTTTTCTTCTTGTCTTTTCATCAATTTTGGAGGGACGTCCAGTTCTTGGTAATGTCCCTGTTGTGCCATATATTCTCCACTTGATGATGACTGTCTTCACTGTGTTCCATGGTATATCTAATGCCATGGAAATTCTTTTGTACCCTTCTACTGACTGATACTTTTTAACAATGAGATCCTTCTGATGCTTTGGAAGCTCTCTGTGGACCATGGCTTTTGCTGTGGGATGCGACTAAGAAAATTTCAGGAAAGACCAACTAGAGCAGATGAACTTTAATTGGGGTTAATCAGAGGCACTTTAAATGATGGCAGGTGTATGCTGACTCCTATTTAACATGATTTTGAATGTGATTGCTTAATTCTGAACACAGCTACATCCCCAGTTATAATATTTTAGGTTTTTCTTTTCTTCCCTCCACCTAAAAGATTTCAGTTTGTTTTTCAATTGAGTTGTACAGTTTATAGGTCACATTAAAGGTGGAAAAAGTTGAAATGATTTATCTTTGTCTCATTTTTTTTTACATCACAGAAACCTGACATTTTAACAGGGGTGTGTAGACTTTTTAAACAAATTATTAACATTCTATTTTTTAAAGCATTTTTGACACCTATCTAAGGGCTAGAATACAAGGGGAGTGCTCAAAGATATAAGGTCTCAGATGTTAGAAAAAAAGGATATACATAGGTATAGATATATATATATCTGTATATACAGTGGGGCAAAAAAGTATTTAGTCAGCCACCAATTGTGCAAGGTTTCCCACTTAAGAAGATGAGAGGCCTGTAATTTTCATCATAGGTATACCTCAACTATGAGAGACAAAATGTGGAAACAAATCCAGACAATCACATTGTCTGATTTGGAAAGTATTTATTTGCAAATTATGGTGGAAAATAAGTATTTGGACACTATCAAAAGTTCATCTCAATACTTTGTTATTTATCCTTTGTTGGCAATGACAAAGGTCAAACATTTTTTGTAAGTCTTCACAAGGTTGTCACACACTGTTGCTGGTATGTTGGCCCATTCCTGCATGCAGATCTCCTCTAGAGCAGTGATGTTTTGGGGCTGTCGCTGGGCAACACGGACTTTCAACTCCCTCCAAAGGTTTTCTATTGGGTTGAGATCTGGAGACTGGCTAGGCCACTCCAGGACCTTGAAATGCTTCTTACGAAGCCACTCCTTTGTTGCCCGGGTGGTGTGTTTGGGATCATTGTCATGCTGAAAGACCCAGCCACGTTTCATCTTCAATGCCCTTGCTGATGGAAGGAGGTTTGCACTCAAAATCTCACGATACATGGCCCCATTCATTCTTTCATGTACATGGATCAGTCGTCCTGTTCCCTTTGCAGAGAAACAGCCCCAAAGCATGATGTTGCCACCCCCATGCTTCACAGTAGGTATGGTGTTCTTTGGTTGCAACTCAGCATTCTCTTTCCTCCAAACACGATGAGTTGTGTTTCTACCAAACAGTTCTACTTTGGTTTCATCTGACCATATGCCATTCTCCCAATCTGCTTCTGGATCATCCAAATGCTCTCTAGCATACTTCAAATGGGCCCAGACATGTACTGGCTTAAGCAAGGGGACACGCCTGGCACTGCAGGATCTGAGTCCCTGGCGGCATAGTGTGTTACTGATGGTAGCCTTTGTTACATTGGTCCCAGCTCTCTGCAGGTCATTCACTAGGTCCCCCCGTGTGGTTCTGGGATGTTTGCTCACCGTTCTTGTGATCATTTTAACCCCACGGGGTGAGATCTTGCGTGGAGCCCCAGATCGAGGGAGATTATCAGTGGTCTTGTATGTCTTCCATTTTCTAATTATTGCTCCCACAGTTGATTTCTTCACACCAAGCTGCTTGCCTATTGCAGATTCAGTCTTCCCAGCCTGGTGCAGGTCTACAATTTTGTTTCTGGTGTCCTTCGACAGCTCTTTGGTCTTCACCATAGTGGATTTTGGAGTGTGACTGTTCTGAGGTTGTGGACAGGTGTCTTTTATACTGATAACAAGTTCAAACAGGTGACATTAATACAGGTAATGAGTGGAGGACAGAGGAGCCTCTTAAAGAAGAATATACAGGTCTGTGAGAGCCAGAAATCTTGCTTGTTTGTAGGTGACCAAATACTTATTTTCCACCATAGTATGCAAATAAATTCTTTCCAAATCAGACAATGTGATTGTCTGGATTTGTTTCCACATTTTGTCTCTCATAGTTGAGGTATACCTATGATGAAAATAACAGGTCTCTCTCATCTTCTTAAGTGGGAGAACTTGCACAATTGGTGGCTGACTAAATACTTTTTTGCCCCACTGTATCTATACCTATATAATCGTGTGTATATATACATATATATATATATAGGTATTGATATATATTGTAGCAAAATACCATCATATATATACAGTATAATAGAAATATGTATTTATAAATAACATAATTTATGTAAAAACTTACCTGATAAATTCATTTCTTTCATATTGGCAAGAGTCCATGAGCTAGTGACGTATGGGATATACAATCCTACCAGGAGGGGCAAAGTTTCCCAAACCTCAAAATGCCTATAAATACACCCCTCACCACACCCACAATTCAGTTTAATGAATAGCCAAGCAGTGGGATGATAAAGAAAGGAGTAGAAAGCATCAACAAAAGAAATTTGGAAATAATTGTGCTTTATACAAAAAATCATAACCACCATAAAAAAGGGTGGGCCTCATGGACTCTTGCCAATATGAAAGAAATTAATTTATCAGGTAAGTTCTTACATAAATTATGTTTTCTTTCATGTAATTGGCAAGAGTCCGTGAGCTAGTGACGTATGGAATAACAATACCAAAGATGTGGATCTCCACTCAAGAGTCACTAGAGAGGGAGGGAATAAAATAAAAACAGCCATTTTCCGCTGAAAAAAATTAATCCACAACCCAAAAAAATAAGTTTATTTTCATAATTGAAAGAAAAAAACTTAAATCAAAAGCAGAAGAATCAAACTGAAACAGCTGCCTGAAGAACTTTTCTACCAAAAACTGCTTCCGAAGAAGCAAATACAGAATTTAGCAAATGTATGCAAAGAGGACCAAGTTGCCGCTTTGCAAATCTGATCAACTGAAGCTTCATTCTTAAAAGCCCACGAAGTGGAGACTGATCTAGTAGAATGAGCTGTAATTCTCTGAGGCGGGGCCTGGCCCGACTCCAAATAAGCTTGATGAATTAAAAGTTTCAACCAAGAAGCCAAGGAAATAGCAGAAGCATTCTGACCTTTCCTAGGACCAGAAAATATAACAAATAGACTGGAAGTCTTCCTGAAATCTTTTGTAGCTTCCACATAATATTTCAAAGCTCTTACCAAATCCAAAGAATGTAAGGATCTTTCCAATGAATTCTTAGGATTAGGACATAAGGAAGGGACAACAATTTCTCTATTAATGTTGTTAGAATTCACAACCTTAGGTACAAATTGAAAAGAAGTCTGCAAAACTGCCTTATCCTGATGAAAAATCAGAAAAGGAGACTCACAAGAAAGAGCAGATAGCTCAGAAACTCTTCTAGCAGAAGAGATGGCCAAAAGGAACAACACTTTCCAAGAAAGTAGTTGAATGTTCAAAGAATGCATAGGTTCAAATGGAGGAGCCTGTAAAGCCTTCAGAACCAAATTAAGACTCCAAGGAGGAGAAATTGATTTAATGACAGGCTTAATATGAACTAAAGCCTGTACAAAACAGTGTATATCAGTAAGTATAGCAATCTTTCTGTGAAATAAAACAGAAAGAGCGGAGATTTGTCCTTTCAAGGAACTTGCAGACAAACCCTTATACAAACCATCCTGAAGAAACTGTAAAATTCTAGGAATTCTAAAAGAATGCCAGGAGAATTTATGAGAAGAACACCATGAAATGTAAGTCTTCCAAACTCTATAATAAATCTTTTCTAGAGACAGATTTACGAGCTTGTAACATAGTATTAATCACTGAGTCAGAGAAACCTCTATGACTTAGTACTAAGCATTCAATTTCCATACCTTCAAGTTTAATGATTTGAGATCCTGATGGAAAAACGGACCTTGAGATAGTAGGTCTGGCCGCAACGGAAGTGGCCAAGGCGGGCAACTGGACATCCGAACCAGATCCACATACCAAAACCTGTGTGGCCATGCTGGAGCCACCGGCAACACAAATGATTGTTCCATGATGATTTTGGAGATCACTCTTGGAAGGAGAACTAGAGGCGGTAAAATGTAAGCAGGATGATAACACCAAGGAAGTGTCAGCGCATCCACTGCTTCCGCCTGAACATCCCTGGACCTGGACAGGTATCTGGGAAGTTTCTTGTTTAGATGAGAGGCCATGAGATCTATCTCTGGAAGACCCAACATCTGAACAATCTGAGAAAACACATCTGGATGGAGAGACCACTCCCCTGGATGTAAAGTCTGGCGGCTGAGATAATCCGCCTCCCAATTGTCTACACCTGGGATATGCACCGCAGAGATTAGACAGGAGCTGGATTCCGCCCAAGCAAGTATCCGAGATACTTCTTTCATAGCTTGGGGACTGTGAGTCCCACCCTGATGATTGACATATGCCACTGTTGTGATATTGTCTGTCTGAAAACAAATGAACGGTTCTCTCTTTAACAGAGGCCAAAACTGAAGAGCTCTGAGAATTGCACGGAGTTCTAAAATATTTATTGGTAATCTCGCCTCTTGAGATTTCCAAACCCCTTGTGCTGTCAGAGATCCCCAAACAGCTCCCCAATCTGTTGTGATCACAGTCCAGGTTGGCCGAACAAAAGAAGCCCCTTGAACTAAACAATGGTGATCTATCCACCATGTCAGAGAGTGGCTTACATTGGGATTTAAGGATATTAATTGTGATATCTTTGTATAATCCCTGCACCATTAGTTCAGCATACAAAGCTGTAGAGTTCTCATGTGAAAATGAGCAAAGGGGATCGCGTCCGATGCTGCAGTCATGAGACTTAAAATTTCCATGCACATAGCCACTGAAGGGAATGATTGAGACTGAAGGTGCCGGCAGGCTGCAACCAATTTTAAACGTCTTTTGTCTGTTAGAGACAGAGTCATGGACACTGAATCTATCTGGAAGCCTAAAAAGGTGACCCTCCCTTGTCTGAGGAATCAAGAAACGTTTTGGTAAATTGATCCTCCAACCATGTTTCCAAAGAAACAACACTAGTTGATTTGTGTGAGATTCTGCAGTACATAAAGACTGAGCTAGTACCAAGATATCGTCCAAATAAGGAAACACAGCAATACCCTGTTCTCTGATTACAGAGAGTAGGGCACCCAGAATCTTTTAAAAGATTTTTGGAGCAGTTGCTAGGCCAAATGGAAGAGCAACAAATGGGTGATTCTTGCTTAGAAAAGAGAATCTCAGAAACTGATAATGTTCTGGATGAATCGGAATATGAAGGTATGCATCCTGCAAGTCTATTGTGGACATATAATGTCCTCGCTGAACAAAAGGCAGAATAGTCCTTATAGTCACCATCTTGAAAGTTGGTACTCTTACATAACGACTCAAAATTTTCAGATCCAGAACTGGTCTGAATAAATTTTCCTTTTTTGGGACAATGAATAGATTTGAATAAAACCCCAAACCTTGTTCCTGAAAAGGAACTGGCATGATTACCCCTGAAGACTCCAGGTCTGAAACACACTTCAGGAAAGCCTGAGCTTTTACTGGATTTGCTGAGATACGTGAGAGAAAAAATCTTCTCACAGGAGGTCTTACTCTGAATCCTATTCGATACCCTTGAGAGACAATGCTCTGAATCCATTGATTTTGGACAGATTTTATCCAAATATCCTTGAAAAACCTTAATCTGCCCCCGACCAGCTGAGCTGGAATGAGGGCCGCACCTTCATGCGGACTTAGGGGGTGACTTTGGTTTCCTAAATGGCTTGGATTTATTCCAATTTGAGGAAGGCTTCCAATTGGAAGCAGATTCCTTGGGGGGAAGATTGAGTGTTTGTTCCTTATTCTGACGAAAGGAACAAAAACGGTTAGAAGCCTTAGATTTACCCTTAGGTTTTTTATCCTGAGGCAGAAAAACTCCCTTTCCCCTAGTGACAGTTGAAATAATAGAATCCAACTGAGAACCAAATAAATTATTACATTAGAAAGAAAGACATAGTAATCTAGATTTAGATGTCATATCAGTATTCGAAGATTTAAGCCACAAAGCTCTTCTAGCTAATATAGCTAAGGACATGGATCTAACATCAATTTTGATAATATCAAAAATGGCATCACAAATAAAATGATTAGCATATTGCAGTAAGCGAATAATGCTAGATAAGTCAGAATCCAATTCCTGTTGCTCTAAATTCTCCAACCAGAAAGTTGATGCAGCCGCAACATCAGCCAAAGAAATTGCAGGTCTGAGAAGATGACCTGAATATAAATAGGCCTTCATTAGATAAGATTCAAGCTTCCTATCTGAAGGATCCTTAAAGGAAGTACTATCTTCCATAGGAATAGTGGTACGTTTAGCAAGAGTAGAAATAGCCCCATCAACTTTGGGGATTTTTTTCCCAAAACTCTATAGATTTTGCTTGTAAAGGATATAATTTTTTAAACCTTGAAGAAGGAATAAAAGAAGTACCTGGCTTATTCCATTCCTTAGAAATCATATCAGAAATAGCCTCAGGAATAGGAAAAACCCCTGGAGAAACCACAGGAGGTTTAAAAACAGCATTTAAATGTTTATTAGACTGAACGTCAAGAGGACTGGTTACCTCAATATCCAAAGTAATTAACACTTCTTTTAAAAAAGAACGCATATACTCTATTTTAAATAAATAAGTAGATTTGTCAGTGTCAATGTCTGAGGAAGGATCTTCTGTATCAGATAGATCCTCATTAGAAGAGGATAAATTATTATGTTGTTGGTCATTTGAAATTTCATCAACTAAATGAGAAGTTTTAAAAGACCTTTTACGTTTATTAGAAGGTGGAAATGCAGACAAAGCCTTCAGGATAGAATCAGAAACAAATTCTTTAAAATTTACCGGTATATCATGCACATTAGAAGTTGAAGGAACTGTAACTGGCAATGTACTATTACTGATGGATACACTATCTGCATGTAAAAGTTTATCATGACAACTATTACAAATGACATTCGGCGAAATAATTTCTATAATTTTACAACAAATGCACTTAGCTTTGGTAGAACCAATGTCAGACAGCAATGTTCCAACAGATACTGCTGAGGCAGGATCAGATTGAGACATCTTGCAAAATGTAAGAGAAAAAACAACATATAAAGTAAAATTATCTATTTCCTTATATGACAGTTTCAGGAATGGGAAAAAATGCAAATAGCATAGCCCTCTGATAGAGAAAAAGGCAAGAGGCAAACATCAATGGGGTATTGAAATAATGACCCATTGATGTCATATGACGCTCATCGTAACAAACTTTTTTGGCGCCAAAAATAACCGGAAATGACACACTCCAATCACTAATGACGCAACCGTGTGAAAGGTCTCGGCGTCAAGTATGACGCCGGAAATGACGAAGTTGCATAATAGACGTATTTTTTCGCGCCAAAAATATTTCCGCGCCAAAAATGACGCAATAAAGTTTAGCATTTGACGCACCCACGGGCCTAATACCGCCCGCAATTTGCAAGAAGTAGTCAATTGAAAAAAAGACTAAACCCCAGGTAAAAAATTAATTTCTTAAAAAAATGTTTATATTCCCCTAATATGAAACTGACAGTCTGCAGAAGGAAATACATGAACCTGACTCATAGCAAATATAAGTACAATACATATATTTAGAACTTTATATAAATGCATAAAGTGCCAAACCATAGCTGAGGTGTCTTAAGTAATAAAAAACATACTTACCAATAGACACCCATCCACATATAGCAGATAGCCAAACCAGTACTGAAACAGTTATCAGTAGAGGTAATGGTAAATTGAGAGTATATCGTCGATCTGAAAAGGGAGGTAGGAGATGAATCTCTACGACCGATAACAGAGAACCTATGAAATAGACCCCCGTTAGGGAAATCATTGTATTCAATAAGTGATACTCCCTTCACGTCCCTCTGACATTCGCTGTACTCTGAGAGGAATCGGGCTTCAACAATGCTGAGAAGCGCATATCAACGTAGAAATATTAGCACAAACTTACTTCACCCCCTCCATAGGAGGCAAAGTTTGTAAAACTGAATTGTGGGTGTGGTGAGGGGTGTATTTATAGGCATTTTGAGGTTTGGGAAACTTTGCCCCTCCTGGTAGGACTGTATATCCCATACGTCACTAGCTCATGGACTCTTGCCAATTACATGAAAGAAAGAACATATTCTGCTATGTGAAGAACATTGGAAAGTATAATATATATACATATATAATATTGTCATGTCCTTTAGCGCACTTGAGAATATGCAATCGGGTTTGCGCGCAAGCATTTGCATGAAGGCAGGGTGTTTTTTCCCCCACTTTTCATTCTCCATTAAAGTCTAAGGGGGGAATACATTAACGTGGTCTCAATATTTGAAGTTCGGCTTTTTGTACGTGGGTTATATATCATGAATATATATATATATATATATATATATATATATATATATATATATATAGGTATAAATATTTATTCGTGCAAAAATCCATCAGATAAATATTTAAATATCGCTTCAAGAATAAATATAACATATTCTGCTATGTGCAGAACATAGTATTCTGAAATAAGCAATGTTATCTTCTTATGTTGCATTTTTAAATAACTGTGATCATGTTTGTGTGACTTCTGGGCTTTTTATTCAACTTTTTCAGCTCCATTGAAGTCTTTGGGGGAATGCGATTTTGCATTCACGACTTCTCAACGTCTATTTGTTACCCTGATTTTGCGAACATGATGAGAGCACAAACTTTTTACTCACAACTTATAGAAGCTTGAATTTCTGAGCACAAAGAAAAACCTATTCTAGTGGTTTTAACGCAAACTACCTCTCCACTCGGAATCTGTCCCTAAAACATTTGCACGGTAGTGTGTATATATAAGTTTAGATTCTAGTTGGGCACTATTTGTTAGTAGGCCGGCATATATGGTTCCCAATGGCAGTGAAGCAACTCACCCTGCTGAGCAGAGTCTGTCAATCACTCCAAAAAGAGAGATATTTAAGGAGAGATCTTATGACTGCTTATGAGGAGCACCCTCCATTGCTTAAATATTAAAACGTTAGTCTCCAAAAAATTATAGGCACTGGCACAGTATAGCATATGTTTCACTAGGTTTACAAACCTTTTAGCAGCCACATGATTACAGATAGTTATAAATAAGATAACTAGAGTAACAATCTCACGGCTAGATTAAGAGTTGTGCGTTAGGGTAAAAAAGCAGTGTTAACAGGTCCTAACGCTGTTTTTTTTTACGCCCGCTGCTATTACGAGTCTTGCAGGTTTAGGGTCACCGCACACTTCTTTGGCCTTACCGCAAAATGACTTACGCAAACTTCGGAAAGTCTTTTTTCTATGGGACTTCCATAGCACCGGTATTACGAGTCTGTCCTGGGAGACCAAAAAGTGAGCGGTACACCCTCTACCTCCAAGAATCCTAACGCATTTAAAAGTCAGTAGTTAAGAGTTTTATGGTACAACGCCGTAACATAAAACTCATAACTAAAGTGCTAAAAAGTACACTAAAACCCATAAACTACCTATTAACCCCTAAACCAAGGCCCTCCCGCATCCCAAACACTAAAATAAAATTTTGAACCCCTAATCTGCCGCTCCGGACACCGCCGCCACCTACATTATATTTATGAACCCCTAATCTGCTGCCCCCAACATCGCCAATACCTACATTATATTTATTAACCCTTAATATGCTGCCCCCAATGTCGCTGCAACCTACCTACACTTATTAACCCCTAATATGCCACCCCCAACGTCGCCGCCACTATAATAAACATATTAACCCATAAACCGCCGCACTCCCGCCTTGCAAACATTAGTTAAATATTATTAACCACTAATCTGCCATCCCTAACATCGCCGCCACCTACCTACAATTATTAACCCCTAATCTGCCGCCCCCAACGTCGCCGCCACTATACTAAATGTATTAACCCCTAAACCTAAGTCTAACCCTAACCCTAACACCCCCTAACTTAAATATAATTAAAATAAATCTAACTAAAAATTCCTATCATTAACTAAATTATTCCTATTTAAAACTAAATACTTACCTATAAAATAAACCCTAAGCTAGCTACAATATAACTAATAGTTACATTGTAGCTATCTTAGGGTTTATTTTTATTTTACAGGCAAGTTTGTATTTATTTTAACTAGGTACAATAGTTATTAAATAGTTATTAACTATTTAATAACTACCTAGCTAAAATAAATACAAAAGTACCTGTAAAATAAAACCTAACCTAAGTTACAATAACACCTAACACTACACTATAATTAAATAAATTAACTAAATTAACAACAATTAAATAAATTAAATTATCTAAAGTACAAAAAACAAACACTAAATTACAGAAAATAATAAACAAATTACAAGATATTTAAACTAATTACACCTAATCTAATAGCCCTATCAAAATAAAAAAGCACCCCCAAAATAAAAAAACCCTAGCCTAAACTAAACTATTAATAGCCCTTAAAAGGGCCTTTTGCGGGGCATTGGCCCAAAGTAATCAGCTCTTTTACCTGTAAAAAAATATAAACAACCCCCCAACAGTAAAACCCACCACCCACACAACCAAACCCCCCAAATAAATACTATCTAAAAAAACCTAAGCTCCCCATTGCCCTGAAAAGGGCATTTGGATGGGCATTCCCCTTAAAGGGCAGTTAGCTCTTTTGCAGGCCCAAACCCTAACCTAAAAATAAAACCCACCCAATATACCCTTAAAAAACCTAACACTAACCCCCTGAAGATCGACTTACAGATCTGAAGACCGGACATCCATCTTCAAGGAAGCGGCAGAAATCTTCATTCAACCGTGCCGAAGTCCTCAAAGAAGCCGGGAGAAGTCTTCATCCAAGTCGGACGAAGTGGTCCTCCAGACGGGCAGAAGTCTTCATCCAGACGGCATCTTCTATTTTCATCCATCCGACGCGGAGCGGGTCCATCTTCAAGACATCCGACGCGGAGCATCCTCTTCATCCGATGACTACCCGACGAATGAAGGTTCCTTTAAGTGACGTCATCCAAGATGGCATCCCTTAGATTCTGATTGGCTGATAGAATTCTATCAGCCAATCAGAATAAAGGTAGAAAAAATCCTATTGGCTGATGCAATCAGCCAATAGGATTGAAGTTCAATCCTATTGGTTGATCCAATCAGCCAATAGGATTGAGCTCACATTCATTTGGCTGTTCCAATTGGCTGTCACTTAAAGGAACCTTCATTCATCGGGTAGTCGTCGAATGAAGAGGATGCTCCGCATCGGATGTCTTGAAGATGGACCCGCTCCTCGTTGGATGGATGAAGATAGAAGATGCCGTCTGGATGAAGACTTCTGCCCGTCTGGAGGACCACTTCGCCCGGCATGGATGAAGACTTCTCCCGGCTTCGTAGAGGACTTCGGCCCGGTTGGATGAAGACTTTTGCCGCTTACTTGAGGATGGATGTCCAGTCTTCAGAACTGTAAGTCGATCTTCAGGGGGTTAGTGTTAGGATTTTTTAAGGGTGTATTGGGTGGGTTTTATTTTTAGGTTAGGGTTTGGGCCGCAAAAGAGCTAACTTTTAAGGGCAATGCCCATCCAAATGCCCTTTTCAGGGCAATGGAGAGCTTAGTTTTTTTTAGATAGTATTTTATTTGGGGGTTGGTTGTGTGGGTGATGGGTTTTACTGTTGGGGGGGTTGTTTGTATTTTTTTTTACAGGTAAAAGAGCTGATTACTTTTGGGCAATGCCCCGCAAAAGGCCCTTTTAAGTGCTATTGGTAGTTTAGTTTAGGCTAGGGTTTTTATTTTTATTTTGGGGGGGCTTTTTTATTTTGATAATTCTATTAGATTAGGTGTAATTAGTTTAAATATCTTGTAATTTGTTTATTATTTTCTGTAATTTAGTGGGGGGTTTTGTACTTAAGCTAATTTAATTTAATTTATTTAATTGTTGTTAATTTAGTTAATTTATTTAATTATAGTATAGTGTTAGGTGTTAGTGTAACTTAGGTTAGGTTTTATTTTACAGGTCAATTTGTATTTATTTTAGCTAGGTAGTTATTAAATAGTTAATAACTATTTAGTAACTATTGTACCTAGTTAAAATAAATGCAAACTTGCCTGTAAATAAATATAAACCCTAAGATAGCTACAATGTAACTATTAGTTATATTGTAGCTAGCTTGGGGTTTATTTTCTAGGTAAGTATTTAGTTTTAAATAAGAATAATTTAATTAATGATAGGAATTTTTATTTAGATTTATTGTAATTATATTTAAGTTAGGGGGTGTTAGGGTTAGACTTAGGTTTAGGGGTTAATACATTTAGTATAGTGGCGGCAACGTTGGGGGTGGCAGATTAGGGGTCAATAAGTGTAGGTAGGTGGCGGCGATGTTAGGGACGGCAGATTAGGGGTTAATAATATTTAACTAATGTTTGCGAGGCGGGAGTGCGGCGGTTTAGGGGTTAATATGTTATTATAGTGGCAGCGATCATTGGGGGCAGCATATTAGGGGTTAATAAGTGTAGGTAGGTTGCGGCGACATTGGGGGCTGGAGATTAGGGGTTAATAAATATAATGTAGGTGTCGGGGATGTTGGGGGCAGCAGATTAGGACTTAATAAGTATAATGTAAGTGGCGGTGATGTCCGGAGCGGCAGATTAGGGGTTAATAAATATAATGTAGATGTCGGCAATGTCGGGGGCGGCAGATTAGGGGTTAATAAATGTAAGATTAGGGGTGTTTAGACTCGGGGTTCATGTTAGGGTGTTAGATGTAGACATAACTTTTATTTCCCCATAGGAATCAATGGGGATGCGTTACTGAGTTTTATGCTGCTTTTTGGCAGATGTTAGACTTTTTCTCAGCCAGCTCTCCCCGTTGATTCCTATGGGGAAATCGTGCACAAGCACGTACGACCAGCTCACCGCTAACTTAAGCAGCGCTGGTATTGGAGTGCGGTAATGAGCAAAATTTTGCTCAACGCTCACTTCTTGCCTTTTAACGCCGGGTTTGAAAAAACCTGTAATACCAGCACTGTAGGTAAGTGAGCGGTGAGAGAAAACTGCTCGTTAGCACCGCACAGCTAAAAACGAAAAACGTGTAATCTGGCCGTCAGTGTTAAATGTCATCAACATAATAAATTGTCATTGTTCCTTATATTTTACTAATCAGATTATATGAGTAATACCCAGTAGATGCTATGGGGACAATTTATCAATGTCTAGTGGACATGATACGCTGTAGCGTATCATGTCCGCCAGACATTGCTGAATGCCAACAGCATATGCTGTCTGCATTTAACATTGCACAAGCAGTTCTGGTAACCTGCTTTTGCAATGCCGCCCCCTGCAGATTCGCGGCCAATTGGCCACTAGCAGGGGGGTGTCAAACAACCCTATTGTATATGCGATCGGGCGGATTGATGTCCGCAGCCTCAGAGGCGGCGGACGAGTTAAGGAGAAGCGGTCTTAAGACTGCTGCTTCTTAACTCTTCTTTCCCGCAAGCCTGAAGGCTTTTGCAATAAGAGGGGTATTTGGCCCCATTCGGGCAATGATAAATCGGCCCCTGTATGAGTGAAGCATTTTGCAGTTATGAGGACAGTGACACTTCTAGATAGCACAGTATCTAAATGTATGTGCTAGAGAAAATGATCTATACACCTTAGCCTGTTATCATTTAGGGCAGCTGTTGTGTTGATGAAGACAATGGATTTCCTTTTCCCGAAGAGGAATATTCCTCTCTAGAGAAACACGGGCTGGTGGCCTTTATTTTAGCTCATCTGTAGATTTTTCATCTCTTTTCAGGTTGCTGTGGCCGCCTCAGTACTGTACTTTTGTGCAAAAGTTTCATTGGTGGGTCTGAAATAAATGTAAAATATGGATAAATGTAAAATAAGCTGCATGTAAATTTAGTTTGCCTCAATAAATGACAGCAAATATTAATAAATATTACTTATTTGTTAGAGCATGTCATTTTAAGCCTAGCAACCCTGCACCTCTATGTGTTTAACACCAGTAAATGGCGTTAAAAACATAGTAGAAGTACAGCTCAGGACCAGTTGTGCTCGGCAGGTCCCGAGCTATACTTCTATTATGTGTTTAGATTCCTTGCTGGGGTGAAACACAGAGATGCAGGGTTGCTAGTCTTATAATTACATGCTCTAACTAATTAGAGCATGACATTTTTTGACTATAATAGGCCTTTAATTCTGTTATTAATTCAACTTTAAACATAAAGAGCATTTCATTCGCACATTATTGTGCTTTCTTTCTTTTAATTTACTGTCTAAAATTACATAAATAACAAGAAATCAAATCAAATAACTGTCATAACCCTGCCTTTAACTGTGTTTAAATGGACAGTAAAGTCAATATTAAACCTTTATGATTCAGGGGTTGAAATCAGCAGCTTGCTCCCCAAATGTTTCTTTTGCTTTACAGGCCAGTAAGTCATTGGGGTCAATTTATTAAATGCCGGGCGGATATGATTCGCTGTAGCAAATCATGTCCGCCTGGCATAGCTAAATGCTGACGGCATTCACAGTCAGCATTTAAAGGGCAAGTAAATCCACAAAATAATGTTATATAATTCTGCACATAGTGCAGAATTATATAACATCAGCTTAGCGCAAACTTTGTACCTTAAAAGATTTCAGTGAAAAAATGCTACGAAATTTACTTTCACAGTACGCTGCTCCTGGCTCTACTGATCGGGTCTGTTTGTTTCCCCTAAGCGCATTGGGCACGCTGTCTATTCACAGCCAGCCCGATTGCTCCATTAAACTCAATGTAATTCGCTCACGCTCTGGTCTGGTAGCAGGAGCGAGTTACATTGAGTTTAATGGAGCGATCTGGCCGGCTGTCACACACACTGACATATATGTACACGTTTGAGCCCTTTCCTAGTCAAATAACTTGAAATACGCAATATCCTTTTTAAACAAATGTGAAATATCTATGATCTTTTATGTCTTGATATGCATATTAATATGTATAAATAATATGGTTGCTTGTTACATTTATTAAATAAAGGAGTATTGAGATCAGTCAATACTGAAAAGGTACTGAACTTTTCTAATCAAATATTATTATTATTATTATTATTATTATCGGTTATTTGTAGAGCGCCAACAGATTCCGCAGCGCTAAATATTTGAAAGTTGCATTTGAACATTCAAACGTTACATTGTTTTTGAATGCTACATTCAATGTTCAAGTGGTATACTGTATTTGATAAATAATATGAGAAATTCTAAATCTATGAATATTAGGATTAAAGTTTAAAAATATGTATCACTATTGAAAGCCTGTGTTATCGATTCAAATATCATATATATCCGGCGGAGAAGGTCTTCTTCCAGGCGGCTCCATCATCTTCTATCTTCATCTGGAACGAATGCGGCGCAGAGAGGAGATGTGGAGCTGGCTTCCCCGATTGCGTGGATCCTCAGCGGCGGTCCTCAGAGGCGGCGGTCCTCGGTGGTCTGGAGGCTCCTCTTCATCTGATGTCTTTCATACACTAAAGATTGAATGCAAGGTACCGCATTCAATTTGGGGAATTTTGCATTCCTATTGGCTGAAATTTTGAAATCAGCCAATAGGATGAGAGCTACTGAAAAACTATTGGCTGTTCAAATCAGCAAATAAGATTTCAGTAGCTCTCATCCTATTGGCTGATTTCAAAATTTCAGCCAATAGGAATGCAAGGTACCCCAATAAATATGGGGTACCTTGCATTCAATCTTCAGTGTGTGACGGACGATCGCATGAAGAGAAGCCTCCACGCCACCGAGGACCGCCGCCGTTGAGGACCACCGCTGAGGATCAATGCATCAGGGAAGCCAGCTCCGCACCTCCGCTCTGTGTCACCTTTGCTCTGGAGGAAGATAGAAGATGATGAAGCCGCCTGGAAGAAGACCTTCTCTGCCAGACTTCAGGAACGATGAGTACCTATTTGGGGCTTAGTGTTAGGATTTTTTTTATTTTTATTTTTAAGATTAGGGATTTAATGGACTGCAAAACAGCTGATTGCCCTTTTAAGAGCAGTAAATGAGCTGAATGCCCTTTTAAGGGCAATGCCCATACAAATGCCCCTTTAGGGGCAATAGGTAGTTTAGGTTTTTTTAGTGGTAGGATTTTTTTTTTTTTGGTGGGTGGGGTTTTTTTACTGTTAGGGGGGACTGAGTATTTTTTAAATGTAAAAGAGCTGTTTAACTTAGGGTAATGCCCTACAAAAGGCCCTTTAAAGGCTTTTGGCAGTTTAGTTTAGATTAGGAGGTGTTTATTTTTTGGGGGGCTTTTTTATTTTCATAGGGATTAGGTTTAATTTTTTTATTTTTGATAATTTTGTTTATTTTTTTCTGTAATTTTAGAGTTTTTTATTTTTTGTAAATTTAGATTATTTTTTTTTAAATTTAATGTTAGGTTTTATTTAAGTGTAACTTCAAACGTAGTATTGGGGTTAATTTAGGGGGTGTTAAGTTAGGGGCTTAGTAATTAAATTAGTTGTTTGCGTTATGGGGGGGTTGGTGGTTTAGGGGTTAATAGGTTAATTAGGTTTATTGCGATGTGGGGGTTTGGTGGTTTAGGGGTTAAAAGGTTAATTAGGTATATTGCAATGTGGAAGTTTGGTGGTTTAGGGGTTAATAGGTTTATTGCAATGTGGGGGGTTTAGGGGTTACTATTTTAATTATGTTATTTGCGGATTAGGGGTTAATTACTTTATTATTTTGCGATGTGGGGGTTTGCGTTTTAGGTGTTTGTTAATACTTTATGTGGGAGGTTAGTTTTTTTTTTATACTTTGTGCAGGCGGTTATGTGTTTTTATTCATTTATTGCGGGCAGTTACGTGTTTTTTTCGTTATTTCATGCAAGCAGTAGAGTGGTTTTTTTTTTCTTAAAGCTTCGGGTTTGCCAACGCTGCATCCAGGTGGATTCCGAAAATGGCACAGTGGTAAAAGAATCCACCAAAGGTGTATTCTTTCACCACCCTGCCCATTTCGGAATGCACCAGGATGCAACTTTGCTATATCCAGGTGGATTCTTTTGGCCTTGCCTTGCGCAACTGGCGACACCGACAGATGTGTTACAAACGCTATTATAGTATATATATATATATATATATATATATATATATATAATATAGAGAAAATAACTCATTGTGTAACCCATTTACAAATCTAGACAAGTCAGAAGACTTGCTTTTCCCACAGAAACTCTTGTTTCCAATACAGCAAAGGAGTCTGGGTAAGATATTCAAATGATGTTCACAATGACTCACTTTTTTACTTTTAGCCTGCTTTTTAAGGCAGATTTCCCTTTACGCCATAGCATCGCCGTATTACACAGCTTTTAAGCTTAGCTAGGGTTAGTACAGTGATTCAAAACATTCCCAGGACAGCTGTTTCGTGGTTTTTGCCACTCATCAGCTGGTAGTAGGTTGAATCACTGCTGGGTAAAGTATATAACATGATATATCTGTGAATGTTTGTGGGTATCACTGTATTATAATAATAATAAAAATAATAATGTCAATATGGATATTCTGGATGAAAAAAAAAATCCTTCCTTTCATAAATCAATTGTATACATTTTTGGGTGGCTATTGTACATTGCTGTTTAAATTTAGTGCACCAACTACCCAAAACTACCAGCAGAATACATATTCTCAGTTTAAAGAGATAGAAAGTTTAAAGCTGAAATGTACATGGGTGCATATAAATATGAAATAGAAACAGTTTTGCAATATACTTCTATGAGCAAAAATGCGTCTAGTAAACGTTAATACTGTTTTCCTGCAGCATACGCACATATCCTGTGTAGGCCGTGCACCAGTATTCAAACACATTGTCTGCTTAAAGATCTGGCAGTGGTGTGTAATTCTTCTGAAGACATAATTTGTGTCATACAAGTCACTGCTGACTCTCTGAGCAGGCATGGTATTTTAATACTGGTGCACAGGCCCTCACAGGATATGTGCGTATGCCTCAGAAAAACAGTAATACACTTTACTAGAAGCATTTTTGCTAATGGACATATATTGCAAAAATGTTTCTATTTCATATTGAAATGCAACTATGCCCATTTAAAGTGAATGTCAATTTTGATGAATTAGTGCCCGGTTTTTAATAATCCTATTAAAAACAAGGTCACTTTAATTCATGAAAATTGACATTTCACTCGTTTTCTTCAAAAACTTACTTTTAAATCCTGTCAGCCGCTCCAGCGATCCCTCTGGCCGTCGGAAGCCTCTGTAGACATCAGAAATGACGAATCCAGGTTCCTCCAATCACGTCTCCCCCCCAGGGGAATCTTGGCCTGATGCAACGCCCTGATTGGAGGAAGCCGGATTTGTCATTTTATACCCACGAAGACAGCTTGCGACGGGTGGAGGAAGTGCTGGAGCGGCTGCCAGGAATAAAAGGTAAGTTTTTGAAGAAAACGAGTGAAATGTCAATTTTGATTAAAGGGACACTGTAAGTAAATATTTTCTATGCCTGTTACTAACTAACTACCCCAAATACGCTTTTTATCAATAGCATTTCATTAACATATCTCTACCGTATATCAGAAATCTTGTCTGCAAATTTAATTGTTTTCCAAACCCACTCCGTGGGTATACTTTGCTCTGTACCAATCCGTTTACAATACCTAGGTTTCAAAATGGAGCTTTAAACACAAAGTTATTGGTTTAAGTATTTTGAACATGCAGTGCTGAAAATAGTGGGCAGGATAACGTGACATCATCGGCGAATAAAAGATATAACTTTTAGAACGTTATGAAACTTCGTTTTGGAGAAAATATAGGTCAGTAGGTTTTAATTAATGTTTATTAACTTTAATATGTTAGTTTTTTAGCTTAAAAATTATAACAGAAAGTAATCCTTTAATTAAAGTGCCCTTGTTTTTAATAGGTTAATTAAAAACTGGGCACTAATTCATCAAAATCGACATTCACTTTAAATTTTGACCTTTCTATCCCTTTAAAACATTAGCAGTGTACATGGATAATGTATCACTCTAACCATTTACTAAAAGCGAAAAAATTACAATATTTAGGTTACATCTTATCTGTTACGCCTGGTATTCTATATTGTATTAATTTCTAAACCCAATTAAGTTATATTTTCTATGCAACACATCACAAAATGATTTCAAAGTTACTAGTAATAATTACTGTAACAGTTCCTATAGTTTGTTGTTAGTACTATTCTCACAATAGATACACAGATATCTGGCCCTCAGTGTGTGACCTCAGATGAGTTCTTAATCTCAGGTGAGAGGTGAGAGCAATCTCATGTGAGGGGGAGTTTGTAATCAGGATTAGCTAAATACCTTGCAGACAGCAAGGTCGAGAGGGGAAAAGAGATATGGGAAGAGAAACATGCAGGAAATAAATTGAGGCAGAAAAAAGGGAGAATAGTACAGAAAAAAAATGAATGGAGATGAGATATCTAAAAGGTATAGAGAACATAGAAAGGAATCCATAGGAACAGTATGAGAAAAGGGGGAGATTAATTCCTGAAGAAAAAATAAATGTATTAAAGTAAGAAAAAGCAGAAAGCAGCAATGTTCTTCAACACGATGACAAGTGGGAAATTGAAGATACTGTCACTAAAACTTAAATTATGCTTACCAGATAATTTTCTTTTCTTCTGACGGGGCGAGTCCACAGCTGCTTTCATTACTTTTGGGAAATACAGAACCTGGCCACCAGGAGGAGGCAAAGACACCCCAGCCAAAGGCTTAAATACCCACCCCCCACTTCCCTCATCCCCCAGTCATTCTGCCAAGGGAACAAGGAACAATAGGAGAAATATCAGGGTCAAAAAATGTGCCGGAAGAACAATTAAGGCCGGTAAGCATAATTTAAGTTTTTCTTCTTAAATGGTGAGAGTCCACAGCTGCATTCATTACTTTTGGGAAATCAATACCCAAGCTTATAGAGGACACTGAATGCAAACGGGAGGGAACAAAAAGGCGGCCCATTCTGATGGCATCACAGCCTGACACAACCTGGACTCCCGATAAAAAACTACTTTAACAGAAGCAGGAGAACAAAAATATGGAAAGAGGACAAAGTAACTGCCCATCAATTAGAACCATAACAATCCCAGTTAGAGATCATTCTAAATGCAGGACTCCACTGAGCACAAACGCCTCTGAGGAGACAAAAATCCTGCTCACTAGAAGCACTCAAACAAAAAACCTCTCCATGAACAATGGTAAGGGGAAAAACAAACAGACTCCCACACCACCTTCTCCCTAACTGAAAGACATGAAGAATCAGATAAGAAGGTTCGAAAGAACCTCCAGAAAACAATCCCCGAAGATTCAAGGACAAAACAGAGAGAGAAGCCTCTAGCATAACTCGAAAAAAAAAACGGCTACCAGGCTGCAAGAGGACAAGGTCCTGTATAAAATACTCTACCGATGGAGGAGAGCAAAAGAAAGGAAAAATTCCAGATCACCTCCTACATGGATCCAAAAGGAACCAAAGGAAAGACTTAACCTGACCAAAGTCCCAGAAGGCACAAAAGGACAAAAGGTAGAACAAGACTACCTTACCAAAGACAGCTAAATAGCACGGAGAAACTGAACACCCGTAGGTCATAAAAACCCCGGGAGCAGAACAGAAACAGAATAGTAACATCTGTGTATGCTACAAATGATAGCCGCAGGCTCCAATGGAAGGCAGTGCGACTAAACATCAAAACATGGTAATTAGCCAACTGAATAGCTAGCAAATGTGCACCAGGACATCCCTGGAAAGGACAAGAGAATAAACTCAGAAAGGAGGGCGGACCAACTCCTCCCCTGTCTCAAACTCCTGAAATAAAAGAAACATATCCTAACCAGATCAAAATAAAGTAGGCAGCACCTGCAGGCGAAATGCCAAAGGAATAGAAACACTAACAGGGCCAGCCAGTCAGAGACCAGATTCCTCAAGAGCTCAGAACTGGGATTAGATACACAAACAAAAGACAATCAGGAGTAGGATTCACATCCCTCCCCTCGTCTAGCGCTGTTCGCTATCAGAATCAGAAGACTGAGAATCCAGAGTCAAATGAAGACTAAAATCCTCCCAAGCCTCCAGTACCTGCCGCAGCAATACACACAGGTGCGTCAGACTGACTTGAAAGGCAAAACTCATCTCCGGCGGGGCATCTGAAGGCCCTGATCCAGCTGGCTGTCCCCCTGAAGCCTCAGAGAGAACCGCTCCCCCAGAGGAAGGACCCATCAGAACAAAAGGACACAGATAAGCTCTCGGCTGGCAACCCTCAAGAAGCTGTAAATGCACCAGTGCCACTAATATGGCCATGCGCAACCAAGTAGCAACCTCTGGTGGAAAGAAACCTCCCTCCGGAGAAGGGGTAATGGAATTTGGGACAACTGCTTGAGTAGGAACAGAAATTTCCAGGGAACGTGCCTCACAGGACACAGAATCCTCAGAGGCGGATGGCTCAGCGGTCTCCAATCTCTCCCCAGAGGGAGAAAAGAGCACTCTATTATGGCATACGGAACATAAATGATTGGGCTGGATTACCCTGGCCTCCATACAATCTAAGCAGGAGACAGAATCTGAGTCAGAAAAAATCCTCCTCTGAAAAATCAGAATCCTCCATAACTTGACCAGACAAATTTGGACAAAAATAACAGGTACCTCACCCCCCTACCCCCCCCCCCCACCATGGCTGGGGCACTCACCACCTCATATGACCCAGACAAGCAGAGAAACAGGCCCTTTCCACTGCCACTCGGTCACGATTCAGTGACCACTAGGTGCGATATGTAGGCCAAAGAAAAGCACGCCAGGCCACAAGAACTGCGTAGCTCAACATGTAGGCCAAAGAAGAGCACGTCAGTCCACAAGAACTGCATAGCTCTAAAAAAATTGTACTTTCCGTAATAGCCATGAGCCCCAACATTTCTACACATAAGCAGACAGAATCACATAAAAAACATGATTAAAGTCCCCCAATGCTCAATAACCTCCCTAAGGAGATATCAACCCTTGATTCCATAAAGATTAAGGAGTCCCCCTGAGACCCTGTCTTCTATCATTTACATTACATCCACAATGAAAGTAAAATGAAATGATCTTACTGGAATCTATGCCGTGGAACAGTAACATGGCCCTTCAAGTTTGACAGATAGTAGCGTCGCTTCTGACTTGAGTGAAGAAAGCAGGCAGCGAAACTCGTAAACGCTGATTGCTTATGGAGCTGTTAATATGAATTGTGATGGTTTCGCAGAAATACTCTCCCTGCATCTCCGGACTCTAACTTTCATCCATGCTCTCACTGAGAGGCTGAGAGGACTACTTAAAACTCCAGTCCTATTTCAAAAAGTACTACGCTCCATAAGAGACTACTCTGTAAACTTCTGACACTTCTCTGCCAACCTCCTGTAATGAAAGGCAAAGAATGACTGGGGGATGAGGGAAGTGGAGGAGGTATTTAAGCCTTTGGCTGGGGTGTCTTTGCCTCCTCATGTTGGCCAGGTTCTGAATTTCTCAAAAGTAATTAATGCAGCTGTGGACTCTCCCCGTTTAAGAAGAAAACTGGTGTGGAAAACAAAAAATATGGAAAAGAATTTGAAAGAATCAAACAAAAACAAACACCATAATAATAAAGAAAAATGTATCCATCAATGTAGAGTGGGAAATTGAAAATATATTAGAGAAGGTAGAACATATATGGCCAGAAAAAGAACGATATGCTCATATAAGATGGTAGCACTGGGATGGTATATATATATATATATATATATATATATATATGTGTGTGTGTGTGTGAAAAAAAAGCAAAATAGTCTGGAACTGTGAATAAAACGTCCAACTTTAATGGTCTAATTAAAAAGCATGAACAATAATCAGAATGAAACGTCTAATATATATGTGTGTATATGTATGTGTGAATATGTGTGTGTGTGTGTGTGTATGTGTGTGTATGTGTGTATATGTATGTGTGAGTATGTGTGTGTATATCTCTGTGTGTATGTATGTGTGTGTATGTATGTATGTGTATGTATGTATGTGTTTATGTGTGTGTGTGTATATCTCTGTGTGTATGTATGTGTGTATTTGTGTGTGTGTATATCTCTCTGTGTATGTATGTGTATGTGTGTGTGTGTGTGTGTATGTGTATGTATGTATGTATGTGTGTGTGTGTATGTGCATGTGTATTTGTGTGTGTGTATATTTCTGTGTGTATGTATGTGTATGTATGTATGTGTGTGTGTGTATGTGTATGTATGTATGTATGTGCATGTGTGTATTTGTGTGTGTGTATATCTCTGTGTGTATGTATGTGTATGTGTCTGTATGTATGTGTGTGTGTGTGTATGTGCATGTGTGTGTGTGTGTGTGTGTGTGTGTGTGTGATGGGTATATGCAGCTGTATAACACACAGTTCTATTTTCATATTTATGTCTCTCTAAAACTATTCCTTTTTCCTACACCCGCCTATATTCTCTCTCTATCTCTCTCTCTTTCTCTCATTTCCAAACACTTATTTTTCTCGCTCTCAGTCACTCCCTCCCTTTTATATTTTGCTGCCTCTTTGCTCCCCTCCCTTCACTAGAATTGTTCAGGACATTTGAAGGTCGAATACAGTATTGCCGAGAAACAAACGATAAAAAGAGAATCTGTGTACGTCTAAAGACACAACCTTCAGGCAGATCAATTTTCTGTGTTTCTAAATTATTTGCTTAACAGAAACACTGCTGTTTAGTCTAAGGGATGTCTTCTGAGAATCTCTTTAAAGCGTATTACTCTGGGTCTCAGTTAATATCCAGATGCACAAAGACAGACAGGAAACAGGTGTAATGTATAAGGCTCAGTATGTTTCTTGCTAGTGAGTATTAGGGAGCTGTCCGTTCAGCACTAGCACTAAAGCAAATGAGTCCATTTGCTATCAGTCTCCATTTAATCAGCTTAATGTTCTCATATGAGGGAATCCCTTCCCCCTCCCACTGGACAGATTGCTGCTCCCCCCCCCCCCATCAGTAAATCATCTGCCCCCCTCTGTTGTCTGACAAACTCCCAAGGTCTGTCAGCTTGTCATGTCAATCCTGACTTCGTCAAAGGGGATCCTTTATTACGTATTTACACACAAATGTTACAACAAAGAAAACTGGGAAATTATGACAAAACATGATATTACACTGCAGAAAGCACACAAGATGCTGGGGGGGGGGGGGAACTCTCACAAATAAACCCATTTAAAGTCTACTATAACCTACTGCTGCCTCTGCTCATTAGAATATACAGGGCTTACAATTAAAATAAAATAGCATTTGCTATATAACAATATTGAAAGCATTTATGCAATGCTTAATATTATATATTATTTTTTACAGATATAAAAGGTAACAGAGAATTGGAAAAAGTCACATACATTAGCTGCTGCCACCTCCCCCACTCCACTACCTCACGGGAGCTGTATCAGCCAGATGTAGTCAAATGAAGGTCACAAGCAATGGAGACACACTAACACATGCACACCGCCATATTTAGTTCTGCAACCTATATAACAACTCATTAAGACATATACCTATGCAACACTGCAACAAACACACACAAAGCTAAATGTATATATACAGACTATAACACACTCCATGAAACATGCTCTCAGACAGATGATCATGTGTATATACACACTGCACTACACAAGCAGCCAGATAAGTATATACAGACTGCAACATACATACACACTCACCAGACTGGAGCACTGCTAAATATTCAAACAGTCTGACAACTGTGTAATATACACAGACTGAAACACATGTACACAATCCCTGTAACTTATATTCAGTCACAAATTCATTTTAGCAATCTCTATAACTTACATTCATTCAAAAATTCATGTACACAATCCCTACAACTTAGATTTAGTCATAAATTAATGTACACAATCCCTATAACTTACATTTAATCACAAACTCATTTATACAATCTCTATACCTTACATTCAGTTAAATATGAATACAGAGAACATAACACACATACACAATCAGTGTGCATACACTTAGCTATATGTGTATACACAGATTGTAACATATATACACCCTGTAACACGTTGCCAGGTATAAATACACACACATGAACAATCACTGAAACAAACTTTCACACCTACAGAATTATTTACATGCTGTAAGAAACTGATTTGAATAAAAATAGGGGTTACTACTTGGGCAATTTGAGAAGTTAGACGGTGCACTCACATTTAATATAGGGCAAAAAAGAATATTTATATAGAGTTATGGGCAATACAGAGTTACAGTAAGAGGTAATTTGGGGCACTAGAAGGTGTTAATAGTTGACATACAAAAATATTAATAATTTATTATGGAGCAATACAAGAGTTGTAAAGAAGAGGTTATGTCTAGCAACAAGAGTAGATGTTGAAACATATGTTTTGAAAAAAATATGAGATATATTTGGCCATGGTTATCCAGAGTCATTTCACTGGAGGAATAACTGATCAGTTATACGGAACAATGGGAGGAGATAGCAAAATTATTTGACGCATGTATGATAACAGGATGTGTTAGCTTTTACACCTTGTCATCGTTCCCACGTTTTAGGATCAGTATAAATGTTCAGGTCTGAGCTAGTGAGAACTTTGTCTGACTGAGAAATTTACATCAAATTAGCAACACGCGTAAATGTGTCTTACTGTGACTGCTAGTTCTGTGAAGAGCTGGGAGTGGAACCTGCTTAGATACAGCTCTCATATCTTTTTCTGTGAAATGTGCATTATAAAAAAGTCTGCTATTGAGCATCACAGGATAAAAGTCAGATAGTGTCTTATATCAACAGGTTGTCAGGATATCTGTGAGTGTTATTAAATTATATATATATATATATATATATATATACATATATATACATATATATAACTATATATATATATATATATATATATATATATATATATATATATATATATATATATATATATATATATATATATATATATATATATATATATATATATATATATTATTTATACATGATAAGACCAAAGAGTTCATTGTATATGAAAATGTGTGCATCAAATTTATTACTATAAATTGCAGTTCTCTCAGTCAGATGGTCTGAGCTGGGTAACACAACCCCCTCTTGCAGTGATTAGATACACATTGCAAGCCAATATGTCCCAATTATCCACTTCAAAGGAGGATTGTACAAATAGTTTTCTAATCTGAAGGAACAATTGCTCAGTCTGAACTGATAATGGAATATACAAACATACTCAAAGGAGATAGCCCTTACCATCTGAGTGTTAAGTGTCCCCTACTGACATCCTCAGCCCTGGCATACTCCTCTGACACGATACCTATGCAGATGTTCCCGTGCTGCACTGGAGAAAATCTAAGAGTTCAGCTGATTTTCAACATTACAAATTTATCTTGAACTCCTACTACTCTGCCCTTAATTTCCATTAGCGACACTACTTCTCTACTCTTATCTCTAATCTTTCTGCAAACCCAAAACGTTTGTTCTCCACTTTCAATACTCTTCTTCGTCCTCCCCCACCTCCTAATACAACTTCTCTGTCAGCTCAAGACTTTGCCAACCACTTCAATAACAAAATTGACTTCATCAGAAGTGAAATCAGCTCTCAACATAATTCAATTCTCTCACCCCCTCAAATGCTCTCAATCAACCACAACCCACATAACCTTAAACTTAGCTCATTCTCCCCTGTTACTGAGGAAGAAGTTTCGGCACTTATACTGCGCTCTCACCTCACTACCTGTCCCCTTGACCCTATCCCCTCATAGCTACTGTCCTCCCTCTCTGCCACCCTTACCCCTATACTCACACACACTTTCAACCTCTCCTTCAGCACCAGTATATTTCCCTCATCGCTGAAACATGCACTGGTCACACCTATCCTCAAAAAACCTTCCCTTGATCCTACCTCCCCATCCAACTACCGCCCTATTTCCCTCCTCCCTCTTGCATCAAAGCTTCTCGAAAAACTAGCTTATGCACGCCTATCCCATTTCCTTACAATAAACTCCCTCCTTGACCCATTGCAATCTAGATTTCGTCCCCATCACTCCACAGAGACAGCAATTGTTAAGGTTACCAATGACCTACTTACAGCAAAATCAAAAGGCCACTTTTCTCTGCTTATCCTCCTTGATCTGTCTGCTGCCTTTGACACTGTTGACCACCCTCTCTTGCTCCAAACCCTCCAATCCTTCGGCATATGTGACATAGCCCTCTCGTGGCTCTCTTCCTACCTGTCAAACTGTACCTTTAGTGTAGCCTTCTCTGGGGCCTCCTCTGCCCCGTCACCACTTTCTGTCGGAGTACCACAAGACTCTGTCCTTGGTCACCTTCTCTTCTCAATCTACACGTTATCACTAGGTTCCCTAATAAAGTCCTACGGTTTACATTATCATTTGTATGCTGATGACACCCAAATCTACTTCTCTGCACCAGACCTTTCTCCTTCTTTGCTAACCCGTGTCACTAACTGTCTTTCTCACATCTCCAACTGGGATGTCCTCTCACTACCTCAAGCTAAATCTCTCCAAAACTGAGCTCCTTATTTTCCCCCCTTCTTCTAACCTCTCCACCCCCAATCTCTCTATAACTGTCGACAACTCCATCATTACCCCTACCCCGCATGCCCGATGTCTCGGGGTCACATTTGACTCAGATCTTTCTTTCACTCCTCACATTCAGTCATTGGCTAAAGCCTGCCGCTTCCACCTTAAAAACATCTCTAAAATTAGACACTTCCTTATACAAGACACAACTAAGATTTTAATCCACTCTCTCATTCTCTCCCGCCTAGATTACTGCAACTCTGTCCTCTCTGGTCTCCCCACCTGCTGCCTAGCTCCTTTACAATCCATAATGAATGCCTCTGCCAGACTCATCTTCCTTACATGTCGCTCTTCATCTGCTGCACCTCTCTGCCAATCTCTTCACTGGCTTCCACTTGCCTCTAGGTTCAAACACAAAATTCTCATTCTGACATACAAAGCCCTCAACTGCACTGCTCCCCCCTATATCTCAGACCTTGTCTCCAGATACTCTCCCTCCCGTCTTCTTCGCTCTGCTCACGACCTCCTACTCTCCTCCTCTCTTGTTACCTCATCACATTCCCGTTTACAGGACTTCTCCAGACTGGTTCCCATCTTGTGGAACTCTCTGCCTCGCTCCACAAGACTCTCTTCTAGTTTTAAAAGCTTCAAGCACTCCCTAAAGACTCTACTGTTCAGGGATGCATACAACCTACGCTAACCTTTCTTTATACCAGTTCCTCTCCTCCATTGCTATCCCCTGAACCCCCTTAGCATGTAAGCCTAAGAGTCCAGCTGTTTGTTGATCACCTTCTCAAGAGCTGACTACAACAGTGCAACTCTTGGCAGGGCCCTCTACCCATTTGATCCCTATAATTGTTTTGTTGTACTCCGCCTTTGTTATTAACTGATAATAATAAATAATAATTTTAAGGTGAGATATTTAAACGGCAGCAGTATTGACGGTGAGACTGCATTTCTGGTTATCTGCTGCCACCAATAGTTCAGAAATTGTATGACAGCCAAACAAATTGACTATTAGAACATATGCAAAACCAAATAAGCCAATCAGGGAGGCGTCTCCCAAATAACCAATCCTAAATAACCAATCAATGCTCAGCTCCGTTAAGGGCGAATCAGGGACAAGCATTGGTAAGGGCCTATCCAATTCTTGTGGGAATGATTAAAGAGAAGAAGGAGGTGGTTTATCTGAAAAAGGTTGCCACACACAGTAGACAAGGGGCAGACAGAGACAAAGAAGCATAACTTTTTGTGAGAAAAATACACAGGTTTTGGTGCCAAGTATATTCTCTGCCATTTTAGGACACTTTCTTGAACAAAGGAAGATAACATTTTGAGGCCTGTACCTTTGCGCATAGTGAATAAATCCTTCTTAGATGACCCACAAGAAATTCTGGAAGCGGAACACTCATTTGATTATTTTGTAATGTATAAAGGGTTGTTTCATATTTTATATTTAAATCAAAGGTATTTTGTTGCTACAGTTAGATTGCAGCTGGTAATTAAAAGAGCACAATTGGTATTTTAAGTTTATATCCATAGTCCTAGTTTTAACTAGTCACATTAATGCTAAGTAATCTTATTTGCTAGATAAAGGTCTTTTGTATTTCATATCTCAAAGTAAGGCTTATTATTGTGAAATCTCATATAAAGTGGCTGTTTGCATTAATAATATATACAATTTCTGATGTTTTTAATTGAATTTATATAGAATCATTTGTGGGCTAAATAACTTAATTATACTTGTCTGAACGTTATCTTAAATCTATTGAGACCCAGTAAGATTTGTGTGAAGTATCTTGGTATATTGTTTATCTAAACACTGTGAAGTTAGCGGTCCATATTCTGGTATTTTATCGTGGTATTTTAATGCAATTCATTGTGAGTAAGGTTAATTTTAAAGGTATATTTCTTTATGATTTGTTGTATAGAATATTGTAATGGAATAAGCATGCATAGTTGATTCAAAGCTAGTCTCTGCTTAATATATTTCAATGTGTTTATACATTTAACTAATCTCAAGAATTTAGAAATAAATATTAATTTCAATAGTTTCTTACATACATTGTTATTGGAGGTTATTTTAAAGAATAATATAAATACATTTTATTTATAACCTAGTATACTGTATACTGACAAGGTACTAAAGTGAGACTGGCCTCATCCCAACCAATCAGAATTCTCTTAGGAAGTGCATCACATGGTTTCTTGTGGGGTTCTCAGATTCAAACCCATTTTAAATCATTTGAAAAGCAAAACACTTATTTTACAATTTTCAGAGGCATTAGTTCAACAAACAACTCATATGCATGAAATCAATATGACATTAATATTCCAGTCAATAAGAAAATAAATTTTCAGCAGCTATTTAGACTCATTAGACCCATTGAAAATACAATTCCTAGCTATTTGCACAGCTTTGTTTCAATGTAAATGTTCTATAAAGGGACAGCAAAGTCTGAATTAAACTTTCATGATTCAGATCATGCAATTTTAAAGAACATTCCAATTTACTTCGGTTATCAAATTTGCTTCATTCTTTTGATATCTTTTGTTGAAAAATCAGTTCCATGTAATTGTAGCTACCAATCACCAACTAGCTCCCAATAGAAGTAAATTGTAAAGTTGTTTAACATTGCATGCTCTATGTTACCCATGAAAGTTTCATTTTGACTTTACTGTTTATTTAAAGGGACACTGAACCTAAATTTGTTCATTTGTAATTCAGAAAGAGCATGCAATTTTAAGCAACTTTCTAATTTACTCCTATTATCAATTTTTCTTCGTTCTCTTGCTATTATTATTTGAAAAAGAAGGCATCTAAGCTTTTTTTTTGGTTTCAGTACTCTGGACAGCACTTTTTTATTGGTGGATGAATTTATCCACCAATCAGCAAGGATAACCCAGGTTGTTCACCAAAAATGGGCCAGCCTCTAAACTTACATTCTTGCATTTCAAATAAGGATACCAAGAGAATGAAGAAAATTTGATAATAGGAGTAAATTCGAAATTTGCATAAAATTTCATGCTCAATCTGAATCACGAAATAATTTTATTTTTTTTAAAGTGTTTTGCAGTATAAACATGTTAATTATAAAAATATCCAACACATGAAACTACTGATTGCACACATAACAAGCTAGGTATTCATGAATAAGGGTAAACCAGCATTCATAAATATTAGCCAGTTATAATCAATGATGAATTATTTAGCTGCCTTGTTTTGCTTTCACTATGTAAATTTGCTTTACAGAAAGTCAGTGAACATTCTTGCGAGAACCCCCTTGAAAGTCTTTTTTTATTTACTTTTCATGTATTTAAAGGGCCACTGTAAGTAAATATTTTCTATGACTGTTACTAACTACCCCAAATACGCTTTTTATCAATAGCATTTCATTAACATATCTCTACCGTATATCAGAAATCTTGTCTGCAAATGTAATTGTTTTCCAAACCCACTCCGTGGGTATCCTTTGCTCTGTACCAATCCGTTTACAATACCTAGGTTTCAAAATGCCACTTTAAACACAAAGTTATTGGTTTAAGTATTTTGAACATGCAGTGCTGAAAATAGTGGGCAGGATAACGTGACATCATCGGCGAATAAAAGATATAACTTTTAGAACGTTATGAAACTTCGTTTTGGAGAAAATATAGGTCAGTAGGTTTTAATTAATGTTTATTAACTTTAATATGTTAGTTGTTTAGCTTAAAAATTATAACAGAAAGTAATCCTTTAAGCAATATCTAAGTAAAATTGTAAGTCTTGTGGTTTGGAATTGCTTTGAAATCTCTAAAAACAAACAATAAAACTCCAGAGCTTCTATACAACGTTTTCATGCTCAGGTGTTTGGAACCCAGGCAAATTTTTTATGTGTTCAGATGACATTTAATCATGTACTACATTTTTACTTTAATGCTACCTCCCAATCACACAGTTTGCTTCCAAATTACTAATACTATATCCTAATCACATAGACTGCTTCCCAATCACAAAGGCTACTGTACAGTCACAATTGCTTTACAATCATTGACATTGCTACCCATTAAACAAGGCCACTTCCTAATCAATGAAACCTTTTTTCAATCTCAGAGACTGTCGTATAATCAGTAAGACTGTTTCCCAAATCATGAGATTGTTCCCCAATCAGTTAGACACAGTGAGACCTGTTTCCACTCAGTAAGACAGTTTTCCAATACATGAAGCTTTTCCCAGTCAATTAGACTGTCCCTCAGTCGGTGATATTGGTTCCCATTGAATGAGACCTCTCTACAGTAAAACTGTTTTCTAATACATCAAATAAATTAGATTGTTTGCCTATCAATGAGACTGTTTCCTGATCAGTGAGACTACTTCCTGGTATACTGATTCCCAAACAGTGAGACCAATGCCTACCTAGTGATATTGCTTCTGAATTAGTGAGATCACTTCTTATACTATGACAATGCCTAATCTGTTCAACAGACATGACTAAGGGCCAATAGTAGACCTGAAACATTGTCCTTTTTTACCCTGATTTAGTGAAAAAAAAGTTTGCTTCAATCAAAGCAGAGGCTGGAATCAAATTTTCTATTATCTATATTGGAAAATAACAATTCCTGGACTCCATCCCCTAAATTGATGGGCGCCTTTACCTATTTATAATATTACACAAGTCTTACAATAACATGTGCAATGCCAAGCATCAGCTGAAGTGGTGTTAAGCATGTTGACACTTCACTCGGGAGCAAAGGAAAAGTGTTATCTGAAGTTATGAATCACACGTCAACATATGGCAATCTGGTGGAACAATCTGGGTGAGGCAAATGCATAGTGTATACTATAAAGTGTGGAGGAGGAGGGATAACATTCTTGGGTTGTTTTTAAACAATTTATGTAGACCCCTTAGTCCCAATGAAGGATCATCTTAATTCTACAGGATACAAAGACATTTTAGACAACTGGTTGCTTCCAACTTTGTGGTAACAATTTGTGGAAGGTCCTTTACTGTTCCAGCATGACTGTCCCCTTTATAGACAAGGCAAGGTCCATAAAGCCATGGTTTAAGTTTGGTGTTTGAGTGGCCTGCACTGCACCCTGACCTCAACCCCACTGAACATCTTTGGGATGATTTGGAACACCAATTATGAGCCAGACTGCCTTGTCCAACTTCAGTGCCTGACCTCGCAAATGCTCTTTTGTCTGACATGCTCACATACATATTTCAAACTCTTTTGGAAAGCCTTCCCTGAAGAGTTACAGCACAAGGTGGAGGGGGGCAACTCCATATTAATGCCCATGGTTTTTTAATGGAATGTCCAACAATCACATAAAGGTGTGATGGTTAGGTGTCTACTTTTAGTCTTATAGTGTGTAGATAGATAAATATTTCATTGTAAAAGAGAAACATTTGTCATTACTTCTTCTATAATGAACACTGAAAATGAGTCATTTCAATTGAACTAGCAATCCAAATGTCTGGCATTGAGACTTTGTGAGTAATACAGCAACCACATGAGCAGCCCTGCTATCCTCTGAAACTACATCCAAATGACTGACATATGAGTTAGTCTGCATACAAAGGATTGGCAATTACTGCCTATGGGTGAGTCTGTACCTATTCTGGTAATGACTACTGTTCATTGGGCTACTTCCATGTGTTTGACACTAACTCCTGAAAAAATATTTTTTTTTATAAATAAGTTGTTCTATGCATCCCTATGAATACGACTATATGGAAACAAGAACACCATCTTACTGGAAAAGAGACTGCTTGGAAATATGTAATGCTGCTTTCTTATGTGACAGACTATCTCAAAGTTGCTCTGCTTTTCTATGAGTGAGATTGTTTTCAAAGTCTGGTGCTGTTTCACAACCGGGAGATCTAATTACTAATTAAGCTCTTAAAAATTAGTGTGACTGATTTAATATGACTAAACTGAATTAATTTCAAATGCATGAAGTCACTAAAAGGGGCACTTCTGCCAAGGACACTGCCTGCCTCCAAATAAGTGACACTAACTCCAATGAGACTTCTGTCGAATAAACAACACTCTTCCCTACGTGAGACTGCCTCCCAATATGTGACCCTGTTTTGCACTGAGAGTCACCTAAATAATCTAACCAAATTAAACTTTCATTATTCAGATAGGGCATGCGATTTTAAACAACTTTCCAATTTACTTTTATCATCAAATTTGCTTTGTTCTCTTGGTATTCTTTGCTGAAAGCTAAACCTAGGTATGCTCATATGCTAATTTCTAAGCCCTTGAAGGCTGCCTCTAATCTCAGCGCATTTGGACAGTTTTTCACAGCTAGACAGTGCTAGTTCATATGTGCCATATAGATATCATTGTGCTCACTCCCGTGGAGACTCAGCACTGATTGACTAAAATGCAAATCTGTCAACAGAACTGCGATAAGTGGGTAGTCAGCATAGGCTTAGATACAAGGTAATCACAGAGGTAAAAAGTATATTACTATCAAAGAATTGATTATGCAAAACTGGTGAATAGGTAATAAATGGATTATCTATCTTTTTAAACAATAAAAATCAGGAGAAGGCTATCCCTTTAATATACACCAGTGCAACTCAAAGAGATTGCAGTTGAATGCATCATACTGTTTACTAAAGAGAAATACTAAATGCTAATGTCTGGCACTGTTTTCCACAGCAATGACACTAACTTTAAATTGGAGGAGCATCCTCACAATGAAATACACAGTCTCCCAATGAGTGAGACTACTATCCAAGAAGTGAGACAGCCCCTCTCCAGGTGATATAGCTAAGCCAATAAGTGGAACATCCTTCCAGTGAGTGATATTACCTCCCAATGAGCTAGATTGTCTCTCAAGTTGGGACAGCCACACAATAAATGAGGCAACTTCCAATTTAGTGGCATATGATCTTAATGAACTACTAGACTGCCACCTGATGAGACTTATTTCCAATAAGACTGCAAGCTAAAGAATAATACTGTTTTCCAATAAAGACCTATAGTGCATTAGTTCACAATAAAACACTTATCAGAAAATTACACCAAATGAGGGTTGCAAAAACAGCTATAGTTCATCTATGCGCTTTCCTGGGATGGCTGTTCTGCGAGATGAACTGATTCCCAATGGAAAATAACCCCCCCCCCATACACTGCACTACATTTGAGAGACTGTTGCTGCTTCACAACAGATATTGATTCTGTCTTCTAATTAAAAGGAGCTTTCAATTAGTAACACAGCCTCCCAGTGTGTACCACTGCATTTAAATGAAAAGCAATGTCCTACTCTAAAGATGACAGCATACAAGTCATTTGCATTGATATAAACAGAGTGCCACTGACTCCAGTTCAGTGACGCTTCCTCTCAATGAGAACCAACGGTTTGCAGTTGTTAAAAGTCACTCCCACTAAGTTTGGGTGTCTCCCAGTGTGTTAGGCAGTCTACCAGTTTAGAAGTGTTTGGATTTTCTGAAAAGGTAGACTTGGGTTATCTGATGATTTGGGGACTTGATAAAGAAATTTAGTGAACTTAATTTAGGAGCACCATGTGGCAAGGGTTGTTCAGGGATAGACACCTTATTACATTGAGGTGAAGATATGTTACGGTGTTTATTTACCAATATGATAGTTGCAGTGTATTTTTACTGAGGATTTTGGTAAGATTTTCTGAAAACAGATTTTAAAGGGATTTGAAAACCACAAGAAATATTTTGTGATTCAGACAGTGCATACATTTAAAAAAAATGTCCAATGTACTTCTATTCGTAAATTGGCTTAGTTCCCATGGTATTCTTTGTTGAAGCATTCATAAGTATGTGTCTGGAGCACTACATGGTAAGAAATAGTGCTGTCATCTAGCGCTCTTCTGAAAAGATAACATTCTTGCAAAACTGCTGCCATAAAGTTTTACAGACACGTGCACGCTCTTGAGCTGTCATTCATGAATATGTGATGATAAAAGAAAATTTGAAATTTGTTTAAAATTGTATGCTCTTGGGTCGATTTATGAAGCAGCAGATGCTGCTTCCGACCCACGATTGGGTTGATTGACACCCCCTGCTAGCGGCCGATTGACCGCAAATTTGCAAGGGGTGGTATTGCACCAGCAGTTCACAAGACATGATTCCCTATAGCTCAATTTTGCTCTACGCTCACTTATTGCCTGCTAACGCCGGGTTTTTGTAAACTTGTAATATCAGCGCTATAGGGAGGTGAGTGGTGACAATAACTTGCAAGTTAGTACCGAGCAGCTCTTACCGCAAAACTCATAATCTAGCTGATTGTTAAGTATAAATAAAGTTGCACAGTGACGTCATTGTGCGTGACGTCACCACGCAAAACGTGAAGCCCCGGCGATGCCTGTAACTCTACAGGCACAATCGCCACGGTAGGAGCGGGTGGGAGCACCCAGATCTCCCTCAAGGTGGGAGAGTGCTAGTGACGGCTCTGAGCCGTCATTAGCACCAGAGTGGGAAACTCTGTGATGGCTCAGAGCCATCATTAGCACTCAAAGGGTTAGATATGCCCACACCCCTCATCAGTTAGCCAATCGTAACATCCTTAAAGGGATACTAAACCCAAGTTCTTTCTTTCATGATTCAGATAGAGCATGCAAAAACCGGACGGCTGAGGGCGGGGAGTCCGGATTACCCGCTGCAGGTTGTATCCTGTTGATTTGAACTCCAGCTAGCGGCTTCATCTGATGTGGTGCTGTGGACACTTAGACTGCTTTTAACCTGCTTTTTCACTCATACCACAAAACTCGTAATCTAACCAAATGTTAAATATAGGAGCAGGAGGCATGCTGCTTAGAAGCCTGTATCTCAGGCATCTAAGCAGCTACAGACCCCCAAGACCCACCATTGGAAAGGTAATCGCCAAACCGTTCAACAATGTAAGTATTGGGGGTTCAAAAAATAAAAAAAAACATTAAAAAATCTTAGCACTCAAAGGGTTAAAGGGTAATTAACCCCTTAATGACAACTGACGTACCAGGTACGTCCTGCAAAAACTAGCAGTTAGTGACAATGGACGTACCTGGTACGTCAGTTGTTTAAGAGAGTGCTGGAAGCGATCCTGCTTGCTTCCAGCAGCTCTCAGGGTATTGCAGTGATGCCTCGATATGGAGGCATCCTGCAATACCTTTTAACAAGCCTCCGATGCAGAGAGAGCCACTCTGTGGCCCTCTCTGCACCGGTATCAATGGTGCAGAGTGTTCCGGGGGGAAGCAAAGAGCCGGCAGCGTGCGGGCGCGCGCGTGCACGTGGGGGGCGCGCGCGTGCACGTGGGCGTGCGCGCGTGCACGTGGGGCGCGCGCGCGCATATTAGCCACTGACACCAATGAAAAAAAAAAAGTTCAAAACATAAAAAAAAAAAATATATATATAAAAGGATCTGGGGGGGGGGGGTTGGGGGTATTAAGGGGGGGACTGCTACACTACAGAAAAGTTTATAAATATTTTTGGGGGCAAAATTTATAAATATTTTTGGGGGCAAATTGGGTACTGGCAGACAGCTGCCAGTACCCAAGATGGCGGCAATTAAGTAGCAGGGAGGGTTATAGAGCTGTTTGGTGGGGGATCAGGGAGGTTGGGGGCTAAGGCAGGGCTCCATTACAGCAGAATACATTTTTTTTAAAAATAAAATAAAAAAAACTCCTTTTATTTAGTACTGGCAGACTTTCTGCCAGTACTTAAGATGGCGGGGACAATTGTGGGGTGGGGGAGGGAAGAGAACTGTTTGGGAGGGATCAGGGGGTGGGATGTGTCAGGTGGGAGGCTGATCTCTACACTAAAGCTAAAATTAACCCTGCCAGCGCCCTACAAGCTACCTAATTAACTCCTTCACTGCTGGGCATAATTCACGTGTTGTGCGCAGCAGCATTTAGCGGCCTTCTAATTAACAAAAAGCAACGCCAAAGCCATATATGTCTGCTATTTCTGAACAAAGGGGATCCCAGAGAAGCTTTTACAACCATTTGTACCATAATTGCACAAACTGTTTGTAAATAATTTCAGTGAGAAACCTAAAATTGTGAAAAATTTAAAGTTTTTTTTTATTTGCTCGCATTTGGCGGTGAAATGGTGGCATGAAATATACCAAAATTGGCCTAGATCAATACTTGGAGTTGTCTACTACACTAAACTAAAGCTAAAATTAACCCTACAAGCTCCCTACATGCTCCCTAATTAACCCCTTCACTGCTGGGCATAAAACACGTGTGGTGCACAGCGGTATTTAGCGGCCTTCTAATTACCAAAAAGCAACCCCAAAGCCATATAAGTCTGCTATTTCTGAACAAAGGCAATCCCAGAGAAGCATTAACAACCATTTGTGCCATAATTGCAGAAGCTGTTTGTAAATAATTTCAGTGGGAAACCTAAAGTTTGTGACAAAATGTGTGAAAAAGTGAACATTTTTTTTAATTTGATCGCATTTGGCGGTGAAACGGTGGCATGAAATATACCAAAATGGGCCTAGATCAATACTTTGGGATGTCTTCTAAAAAAAATATATACATGTCAATGGATATTCAGGTATTCCTTACAGATATCAGTGTTCCAATGTAACTAGCGCTAATTTTGAAAAAAAAGTGGTTTGGAAATAGCGAAGTGCTACTTGTATTTATGGCCCTATAACTTACAAAAAAAGCAAAGAACATGTAAACATTGGGTATTTCTAAACTCAGGACAAAATTTAGAAACTATTTAGCATGGGTGTTTTTTAGTGGTTGTAGATGTGTAACAGATTTTGGGGGTCAAAGTTAGAAAAAGTGTTTTTTTTTTTCAATTTTTCCTCATATTTTATAAAAATTTTTATAGTAAATTATAAGATATAATGAAAATAATGGTATATTTAGAAAGTCCATTTAATGGCGAGAAAAACGGTATATAATATGTGTGGGTACAGTAAATGAGTAAGAGGAAAATTACAGCTGAACACAAACACCACAGAAATGTAAAAATAGCCATTGTCATTAAGGGTAAGAAAATTGAAAAATGGTCCGGTCATTAAGGGGTTAAAGGGACATTAAATGCAAAAAAAATATTTAATATCTAAAAAGTACAAAGTAAGGACTTTATATTTGTAAAAGGTGTCATTAATCTTTTATTTGTAGTTTTTATTATTTTTCAATTTCAAGGTTCCTAAATTGGAAAACCCACTGTATAACTAATTAATGCCATCCAATCACTGAGGGAAACCTAGGTTCTATCTGAAGGAGCACGCACAGACTCAACACATGTGCACTTTGAGACAGCTGCTGTATTGTATTACGTCACCGGCTTCTCTTGTGTCCATTACAGTTCGCATTACCTGCAGTCCTGTGTGTTGTTGCTGAAGCTCACACTGCTCTGTATCATCTTTGTCTGAATTATTCATTTGTAATTCTTATATATATATTTTGAAAAATAATTATTATGTTTTTATTTTAAAATATTCAATAAAATCTACATTACTATGTCCTTATCTGAGCATTATTTGGGGAGGGGAGGGGTAGTCACTCGAGTTCTACTGAATTCATCTGATGTGTAAACTGTCAGCACCACTTCTACCTACAACTCGTGAGTCACTAATTGCTATTTCCCTTTATTGTACAGACCCTCTATGTAATGCAAGTAAGATGTTAGCCTTGGATGGGGGACGGCTGCATAGTTTTTATTTAGTCACTCAAGATTTGTTTATTTAGCTTTGCAGGGGGCTGGTGGGGACCCGGCAGCACAGTTGTTTATTTTAAATAAGATTCATGTAGCTCCCTGTTAGGATGATGAGACAGTGGGACATTCCTTCACCGTAGCTGCCTTCCTCCTCTTGTCAAGAAGAAATACTGCTTTGCTATGTTTGTGTAGATTGTTCCGGACAGGGCAGTCTTTAACACAGAGCAAAAGGGGCAGCTGCCTAGGGCCCAGTCTTTGTTGTGGGGCACAATAGTCTGTTGTGAGGCAAGACTGCTGATGTCATGTGACATGGGGGGCACACACAACCAGTTCTAATACTGTCACAGTCACAAGTTTTCTGCTTATATTAGTTTGTGAAAATCTATGCCAGACGGTGCCGGTGTCATGTGACATGCCAAGCTAGTGCCATGTGCTGTTTTAGTTGTGCACTGTGCAGTGTCGTATACCTCTGCCTAAGGGCTGTCACTAAATAAATGTTTTAGCAACAGATGTATATGTATGATTCTCGCAAAAGAGGATAAAAATGAGATGCTTGTAAGAATTATTCTTTAATATGGCTTTATTTCGCCTTGGTTAGACAAAACCCTAACTATAGACAAATATTTAATCTGGGTTATCTAACAGATTAAATTAATACTCATATTTATCAAATATTAGTTGACATAAATCATTTATTAATCACAAAAAAGATTAATACATACCTCGAGATCTGAAGGCAGAAGATAACAATAGCCTCATACAAATGCAAAGCTTATATACAAATTTTAAGCCAATGAAATCAAAGCATACCATAAATGTAAAGGCTATCTTTGTATATTTTACCTTCCTTAAAAGACTTTATAATTTTGGCTGACATATAGAAAATACTATTTTAACTTGTTCATGCGCAGTGCATTAGAGTGTTAATAATACTATGTCTAGCTAGCAGTATATGTGTTTTGATTGACAACAGCAACTGAATGTAAATGTAATACATTGTCTTTGAAAACAGAATTTAACCCATTACTAACTAACTTCTGACTAATCCTATTTTAGTTAATTTCATTTATAACTATTTATTCCATATTCTATATTTTATATCTAAATGTTTTATCTATGAAGAACATATTTAATGTGTAATTCCTTTTGATATAATGTTTTTTTTTATTGTTATTAAAGGTCAAAAAAAAGAATATACAGAAATAAGAAAGAAAAGGCAAAGACAAAAAATTACATAATCAATGATACACTTATGTCATTTGGAACCAGAAAACATGGAACAGAGATACAGATAAGATATACATGAAAATAAAATCATAACCTTTTCAGATATTAAATATTTCACTTTTCTTCCTTTATCACATTAGTCATTAACACGGGATTTACCCTAACTTCATTATTATAAACCTTAAAAAACAAAGAAAAAAAAAAAAAAAAAAAAAAAACAAAAACAAAAAGACAGGTCTTTACTGTGATATATAATAAGTTCGGTTAGTCCAGTGTAAATTTTAAAATATTTCAACCTTTAAATTATTGAGAAAGGTGGAACCACCTGCAAATTAAATATCAAAATCCTGATCGGCTTCAAGGAAAAGTTTTTAGCTTTTAAATTTTTCTAGGGGGGGCAGAGGAGGGGGGAAGAAAAAGAAAAAAAAAAAAAAAAAAAAAAAAAAAAAGGGAAAAAAAAAAAAAAAAAACCCCAAAAGGGGGAAAGAAAAAGGGGAAAAAAAGGGGAAAAAAGAGGTTTGCGTCTTAACTTATATTCTCTAATGGTGATAATAACTGATTCTGTAAATTAGTATTTTTGTAGTGTTTAACAAAATCTAACCATTTTGAATTAAATCTATTATACTGCTGTTCAGAGTTAATTGCGTTATCAAATTGTTCTATTGTATATTGTCTTTGTAATAAAAATGTTAAATTATTTATAGTCGGTGACTTTTTTTGGTGCCAGTTTTTAAGGATGAGATATCTTCCACCCAGAATTACCGTATTACAGAAAGCTCTATTTACCAGTCTGTCTGATGTATCTAGTAGGAAAATTATGTGTTGTAGTTCTAATATGTGATTTGTAGCTGTCACCTTATTTAACCAAAATTGTACCCGTTTCCAAAACTGATTAATTTTTGGGCAACTCCAAAACATATGAGTTAAGTCAGCATCGGCTAAAGAGCAACGTGGGCATACCCTTAAACCTTGTGTCGACCATTTATTTATTTTAGCAGGCGTAAAGTATATTCTGTGTAAGAGTTTTATATGCATTTCTCGCCAGCTTGCCGCGAGTGTGGCCTCGTCCAAGAGAGTTATACTTTGTTTTACTTGTTCCCTTTTTAGATCTACAATCGTTGTTTGCCATTTTGAACAGATCTGTACAATGTTTAGTTCCCCTGTCTTAGTAATAATCATATTATACCAGTATTTAATAGAGCGTTTGCCTGCCTTAAATAATGCTAGCCCCATTTTTATTCCTGAGTGGGTCCATGGAAATTTATTATCTTCCATAGCTTTAAAGAACCAAAGTCTCACTTGAAGGTATGCAAAAAAATCCACATTCTGTACATTATAAGACTCTTTAAGAGTCTCAAATGATAATATACTCTGTAGATTGGGTTCTCTAAGTTGTGTTAAATAGATAAGTCCTGCTGTGGCCCATTTCCTAAATACTTGACTGCTAATACCAGGTGGAAAGCGTGGGTCACCTCTAATAGGAAGTAGATCTGAAAAATGAGGGTCACTATCTACTCTGCGTCGTATGTCTTGCCATGCAATTATAATATGATATAATGATTGTTTATTTTTAATACTTTTTGGAATTACTTTTTTAGGGCAGTGCAGAAGCGCATTTAATGAAAGAGGGTATACTAAATTTTGTTCTGCTTCTGTAAATGCAATATAGTTCCCGCCCGTAATCCAGTCCATTGCAATTTTTGCAAGACTTACACTATTGTAAATAGCAAAATTGGGTAGTGCCAATCCACCATATTGCCTTAGTTGTGACAATTTATATAATGATATTCGATTCGCACCCCTCCCCCATATAAATCGTCTCATTAGTTGGTCTAACTTGCTAAGATATTTTTTTGGTATGATTAGAGGGATATTTTGCATTAAATATAATATTTTAGGTAAGACGATCATCTTAACTACATTGATTCTTGCGGTAATTGAGAGTGGAAGATTATCCCATTTCATCATCTCAAATCTGATTTTTGCAAATAGAGGTGGGTAATTTAAACTAAACCATTCTTCTGGATTGGCACTGATCTGGATTCCTAAATATGTGATGTATTGCGGGGCTACTTTAAAAGGGGGTGTATATTGATTTTGGTGATGCTTACTCAACCAGAGTAGTTCTGATTTGGATATGTTAATTGTGTAACCTGAAAAAGAACCAAAATTTTTTATAATTTCCAAAATTTTGGGAATTTCGATCTGTGCATCCTTTAAAAGTAAAATCAAGTCATCTGCGTAAAGTAGAAGTTTAACAGGGATTTTGCCTATCTTAATCCCCCCTAAATTATCCCTTAAAGTAACTGCAAGGGGTTCAATTGCTAAATTAAATAAAAGCGGTGAAATTGGACATCCCTGTCGTGTTCCAGATAGAATAGGGAAGGATGTAGTGTTTGAGCCATTAACCATCAAAATAGAAGTTGCATTGGAATATAAGGCACGAATACATTCAAGGAACTGATCTTTGAACCCAAAGTTCTTCATAGAGCAGAATAAATGGTCCCAGATAATGGAGTCAAATGCTTTATGGGCGTCAACTGCAAGAATGGCGGAGTTTTGTTCACTTTTATTTTTAACATCTGCTAGGAAGTCTATTAATAGAAAAATTTTGCGTATGTTTGCTGACAAGTTTCTCTTAGACATAAAGCCGACCTGATCTTGGTGTATTAACGGGCTCATAATTAACTTCAGTCTATCTGCCAAAATTGCAGTGAATAGTTTGTAATCGGAGTTTAATAGTGAAATTGGACGATAGGAGTCTATTGATTCAGGGTCTTTCCCTTTTTTTAGGAGTAATATTATTTTTGAAACTGCAAAGTTAGGAGATGGAATCTTATAGTTAATTAAATAGTCATTAAATAGTTCCGTAAGTACACCTATTACTTCATTTTTGAGAATTTTATAAAATTCTGCTGGTAGAAGGTCAGGTCCGGCGGCTTTGTCCAACTTCAAATTATTTATTGCGTTTAGGACTTCCAATTCTTTAATTGGTGCATTGAGTTTCTCTAAATCTTCCGCCGAGAGCTTAGGTAATTTAATTTTTTCCCAAAAATCTTGTTTATTTTTTACATTAATATCCGCTACTGAGTATATGTCCCTAAAGTATTTATAAAATTCTGCTTTGATTGTGTCAAGGTTCAATATTTTTTTGCCATCAATATTTAGTGACTTAATGTGATGCATCGGTTTCCTATCTTTTACAGATCTTGCTAGCAATTTCCCTATTTTATTTCCAAATCTGTAAAATCTACTTTTGTTCTTCAGTTCTTGGATAGCAAATTTTTGTGATAGAAAAACTTCCCATTCTTGCTTAGCCTTCATGTAACTTTGCCAATTAGTCTGTGTATGAGATGCAATATATGCGTTATATTTGTTTTTTAGATAGTTAGAAATTTCAGTCTCTCTTAAATATAGCTTTTTTTTAAACCTAATAGTGTATTTTTTAATTTCTCCTCTGGCTACTGCCTTAGCAGTTTCCCAGAAGATCTCTTTCTTGTGTATATAGTCTTTGTTCTGTTGAACATATTCGTGCCATATAGCAATGAGTCGGTTTCTAAATTCTAAATTGTTTGCTAAATAACGTGGGAAGCCGTAACTCTTAACTGGGTCATATCTATCTGTTTCCCACCGTGTCTCTAATGATATCGGGGCATGGTCTGAAATGGTGAAGTTATCTATTTGTGCTTTTATATCTGAGTTAATAATTTTGTCTGACCCCAGAAAAAAGTCTATCCGTGAAAATGTCCGGTACTTTTTTGATTCACACGTAAAATCTCTGCAATTAGGATATAGCAATCTCCAGATGTCTTTGATGTTTAGTGCGCTAGCAAATACTTTAAGAATCCTGGAGGATTTTTTTGTGATCTGTTTAGTTTTATTTCCAGTTGCCTGTGATCTATCAATATTGTTAAAAACCATATTGAAGTCTCCTGCAACTATAAGATTCGTATTTATAGAATCATGTAATTTTAATTTTAATTTTTCCCAAAATTTTATATCTGGCACATTTGGGCCATAGACATTACATAACGTGAACATACGTGAATTTATAATAATTTTCAGAATAATAAATCGTTCCCCTGGGTCTATCTCTTGCCCTATAATTCGATATTCTAAGTTTTTGCTGATTAAAACTGCGACCCCCCTTTTACGTGTTGCACATGGGGTATAGACAACCTCACTGACCCAGTTAACTTTAAGTTTATTATGTTCTATTTCAGTCAGATGTGTTTCTTGTAGGAGTGCAATATCCACTCTTTTATTTCTAAGATATGTCAGGATCCTCTTTCTTTTGATTGGGTTAGTGACCCCTCCCACATTCCACGAAATTAGTTTTAGTGTTGCCATTTATACTTTATTTTAAGGTAACAAACCAGAAGAAGAAGAAAGAAAGAGAAAAAAAAAAAAAAAAGGGGATTCAAAATAAATTCTAACCTCCTTGCCCCTCCCTCTAACCCGAACCTTTATCTTTAATAGAACATAAGTGTTTAAAATATTTAAAGAAAAATGTACTGTCCTTGTTTTCGACCATTCTTTCATTTTTATACATATCTTAACCTTAGTTATCTCGTTTATTATGTGAAGGTAAAATAAAGTTATCCAACTTGCCATACCATTAACTGTCCATACACCAATAAACCAAAAGCACAAAAAAGAAAAAGAAAGGAGAGAAGAAGAGGAGCACTTTCCTTATTTTTTAATAATTACCTAGGATGGAACTTATTCAAAAATGCCTTGGCCTCTGCAATTGTTTCTAGTGTAGTTGTCTCATTATCCATATAAATCTTAATTTTAGCGGGATAAATTAAGTGTGCGGCTAGGCCCATGTTTATCATGTTTGTACAGAATGGAGCCATACTTTTGCGTTTTGTTGCTATCTGGACTGAGTAATCTTGGAAGATTAAAATTCTGTTATTGTCAATCTCTAGGTTTTTCATTTTTCTGAATGCTCTAAGTATTAGTACTTTGTCCTGAAAATTCAGGTATTTAATTAGGATAGCTCGTTTCTGAATAGTATTTTCTGATGTATTTCTAATAAAGCCTACACGGTGTGCTCTTTCAACTATAAAATTATGCAGTTTAGTATCAATCTCTAGACTTTGTGGTAGAGTCACTGAGGCAAAGTATATTAGATCCTGAAAGTTGGTGGTTTCTGGAAGGCCTACAATTTTTAAGTTGTTCCTACGTGATCTATTTTCTAAATCTTCTATTTTGTCAGTAATTTCTGAAATTTTTATATCGTGTTGTTGTATAGAGAGGTTTTGTTTGGTCACAGAGTCTTCAGTATCTGAAATTCTTGATTCAATTTCTGTAAGTCTAGATGTAAAGTTTTTCATTTCTACTGAGAGTGTAAATAGTTCTGTTTTGATATGGTCAAGTTGAGGTGATAGAGATAGTGCTACCTGTTTAGAAATTTCTTCTATATCATCTTTAGAAATATTTACAGTGGTCATTTCAGGTCTAATATCGCTAATACTTTCAATGCTATATCTGGGCTTTCTATCCTTGGGTTTTGCTGGCATTGCGTGTGATTTAGGTGCAAAATATTTGTCCATGTGTCAGAAAAGAAAAAAAAGCTAGAGTGTTTACAGAAATAAGAAATGGGATATGTGAGAGTGAGAGAGTGTGTAAAGTGGGGTGCCTGTGTTTAATAGTGACCTAGGAAGAAAAAGGGAAAAGAGAAAAGAAGAAAAAAGGGTATAGTAAAAATATGTAGAAAAAGTGTATAAGTGTTTCTAGTATAGGTAATTATATTGTGTGTTAGGGAGTGTTCCCCTGTATGGGTTTGTGAATGTGCAATGGTCAACAATTGTCATCTACTTCAGTGAAATTTGTAACTCTACTACTCCTCTCTCCTACCTCTACTATACCCTAACTTCAGAAAAAATACTTTTTCAAATAAATCAGTAGGCCTAACACTCTAGTATTCTAGTAAACCAATTGATATATACTATATATTCATCAGAGCAGAACAAAGGAAAATAAACATTTTTCATCATTTGGTATATACTGCATATCTATCAAACCATAACAATTTACAAACGTTTTTTTTTTTTTTTTTTCTTTTTTTTTTTCCAACATTTGTTGTAAACTATATATCCATCAAAACACAATCTTTCACCAGCTATGTAAGGGTGCAACACACGCCTTTAAATTGCTAATCAAGGAAATAGGGAAAAAGTAAGACTACAAAGAAAAAGAAAAACAGGAGGCCAGAATAAAACAATGAAATAAAAAAAAAAGGCAAGGAAAAAAGGAAAAGAAAAGAAAAAGGAAAAAAAAAAGTTCCTTTCCGTTCTCTCCCCTTTTCAATAAATTTCAATAAATGTCATTCAGATCCTAAGTGCGCCATTCTGTTTCGCTCACTAAAAAACGATCGGTTGTAGCAATGTTACATTTTGCTATTGGCCAGAGCAAGCCACCGAATAGATTTTAGTCATTTATGCCTTGAATTTTATTCACACACACAAGCACAGGTAATTTCCCCTTATGTCTCAGTTCTTTTGTTGATGTTGGTGACCTTACGGCATATGTATAGCGGTTAGTAATAGACTTTAGGTATGTCCTTGGAACACATAATCATGGGATTATATTAGCGGTCCAGGAGTACTAGAAAAGGCGCCCCTTTAAGCAATCTAATCCAATGGCTGTAATGTGCGGGGAAGAGAAAAAGAAAAGGCTAGCAGCGCCAACTCTTTCAACCATAAACTTTTATAGTCACAGGTCATCCACTGACTGGCTTTAGGTATATATTTTCACTGCACATCTTGCTATACCTTACTGTCTTCACCCTGTACCAGGTCAGGGACTTACTTCCATTTTTTTTTCAATCCCCAAAATACAGTCCCGGCCAGCCCGCCTCTTACCTTCACCCTGAACCAGGTCAGGGACTTCTTACTTGTCAAATGCGGGGGGGATCCTACCTTCCAAAGGTGCCAGGTTAAGCAGCTAGCGGTGGCGGTGTTGTCTTGAGTCAGGCCAGTGCCCCTTCAATGTTTCCAATGCTGCTCACAACATATCTTCCTCATTGGGAGCTTCCCACTCTTTCTGCTGCAATCACGGCTCTTGTCACTCAGCCTAATTACTGGGTTTCTGCTGGATCTCACCTCAGATCTCACCCCGCCGTCAGCTGACAAAACTTGGCAAACGGCCGTAGCAAACCGGCCTCTGGCTGCTCCGCGACTTCCACACACTCAGGCGGATTACAGCGCCCAGGTCCTGGCTGTGGTGTATGTAACCACGGCCTATGGCAACTTGGTGTGTCGGCGTGTTCGTGCTGCCTTAGTCAGAGGAGCGCGTAGTACACCTGCGCTTCCTGCTCCTCCCACCGGAAGTCTCTTTAATGTGTAATTCTTGTTTGTATATTTTATTCTAATCATGATTTTATAACTCCACATGCAGAACTGAATGCTAAGCCCTAACTCGGCATCCAGCCAATCCTACTTTTTTCTTCACAGGTTATCTTCAATTGGACTCACATTAAGAATTATTAGTTACACTTTGGATTCCAAATTTATTTCCCACCCCAGAATCCGACTGCACTTATCCTCTCTTGCCGCCTGAAGGAGACCCACTTCACTCAAGATCCGACCTCTCCTTTTTATATGGGACACTGTATCCTATTAATTTTTTCTGGACACTTCACACATTTTTCACTATACTTTTTTTAAGATTGGCCAATCTCTTTTATCTATGACCTCAATAATACTTGTTTATTATCCACGATCTTAACAATCTCTCAGCTAGATTACAAGTTTTGTCTGTAAAAACTTGCGTTGCTAACGCTCCTTTTTTTTTTGCAGCGCTCACTTTAAACAACGCTGGTATTACAAGTTTTCTGAATGGCTGCGTTAGCCTCAGAAAAGTGAGCGTTGAGCAAAATTTAGCTCCACTTCTCCCTGTAATACCAGCGTTGCTTACGGTAGCGGTAAGCTGGCAAAACGTGCTTGTGCACAATTTCCCCATAGGAAACAATGGGGCTGAGACGGCTGAAAAAAAACCTGCAAAAAAGCAGCGTTCAGCTCCTAACACAGGTCCATTGTTTCCTATGGGAAAACACTTTCTAAGTCTACACCTAACACCTAACCCCGAGTCTAAACACCCCTAACCTTACACTTATTAAACCCTAATCTGCCGCCCCCGACATCGTCACCACCTGCATTATATTATTAACCCTTAATCTTCTATTTCGGGCACCGCCGCTACCTACATTATACCTATGAACCCCTAATCTGCTGCCCCTAACATCGCCGACACCTACATTATATTTATTAACCCCTAATCTGCCGCCCCCAACGTCCCTGGTACATAACTACAATTATTAACCCCTAATCTGCAGCCCCCAACGTCGCTCATACTAAATTAAATGTATTAACCCCTAAACCTAAGTCTAAACCCTAGCCCTAACACCCCCCTAACTTAAATCTATTTTTAATAAATATAAATAAAATTACTATAATTAAATAAATTAATTCTATTTAAAACTAAATACTTATGTATAAAATAAACCCCAAGATAGCTACAATATAATGAATAATTACATTGTAGCTATTTTAGGATTTATATTTATTTTACAGGCAACTTTGTATTTATTTTAACTAGGTACAATAACTATTAAATAGTTAATAACTATTTAATAGCTACCTAGTTAAAATAATTACAAAATTACCTCTAAAATAAATCCTAACCTAAGTTACAAATACACCTAACACTACACTATCAATAAATTAATTAAATAAATTAACTACAATTATCTAACATAAAATACAATTAAATAAACTAAACTATAGTACAAAAAAACTCCACTAAATTACAAAAAATAAAAAAAATTACAAGAATTTTAATCTAATTACATCGACCTAATCTAATCCCCTAATAAAATAAAAAAGCCCCCCAAAATAATAAAATTCCCTATCCTAAACTAAATTACAAATAGCCCTTAAAGGCTCTTTTGCGGGGCATTGCCCCAAAGTAACCAGCTCTTTTTCCAGCCCTAAAAATGGCTTTTTGCAGGGCATTGCCCCAAAGTAATCAGCTCTTTTACCTGTAAAAAAAATAAATACAATACCCCCCCATATTACAACCCACCACCCACACACCCCTACTCTAAAAAACACCCGATCCCCCCTTAAAAAAACCTATCACTACCCCATTGAAGATCACCCTACCTTGAGCCGTCTTCACCCAGCTGGGCCGAACTCTTCATCCGATCGGGGCAGAAGAGGTCCTCCATCCAGCAGAAGTCTTCATCCAAGCGGCATCTTCTATCTTCAATCAATCGGAGCGGAGCGGGTCCATCTTCAATCCAGTGAACGCGGAGCCATCCTCTTCTTCCGATGTCCTAACAGTGAATGAAGGTTCCTTTAAATGACGTCATCCAAGATGGCGTCCCTCGAATTCCGATTGGCTGATAGAATTCTATCAGCCAATCAGAATTAAGGTAGGAAAAATCCTATTGGCTGATGCAATCAGCCAATAGGATTGAAGTTCAATCCTATTGGCTGATCCAATCAGCCAATAGAATGTGAGCTCAATCCTATTGGCTGATTGGATCAGCCAATAGGATTGAACTTCAATCCTATTGGCTGATTGCATCAGCCAATAGGATTTTTCCTACCTTAATTCCGATTGGCTGATAGAATCGGAATTGAAGGTACGCCATCTTGGATGACGTCATTTAAAGGAACCTTCATTCACTGTTAGGACATCGGAAGAAGAGGATGGCTCCTCGTCGGCTGGATTGAAGATGGACCCGCTCCGCTACGATTGATTGAAGATAGAAGATGCCGCTTGGATGAAGACTTCTGCTGGATGGAGGACCTCTTCTGCCCCGATCGGATGAAGAGTTCAGCCCAGCTGGGTGAAGACGGCTAAAGGTAGGGTGATCTTCAATGGGGTAGTGATAGGTTTTTTTAAGGGGGGATCGGGTGGGTTTTAGAGTAGGGGTGTGTGGGTGGTGGGTTGTAATATTGGGGGGTATTGTATTTATTTTTTTTACAGGTAAAAGCGCTGATTACTTTGGGACAATGCCCCGCAAAAAGCCCTTTTAAGGGCTGGTAAAAGAACTGGTTACTTTGGGGCAATGCCCCGCAAAAGGCCCTTTTAAGGGCTATTAGTAATTTAGTTTAGGATAGGGAATTTTAATATTTTGGGGGGCTTTTTTATTTTATTAGGGGGATTAGATTAGGTGTAATTAGATTAAAATTCTTGTAATATTTTTTTATTTTTTGTAATTTAGTGTTTGTTTTTTTGTACTATAGTTTAGTTTATTTAATTGTATTTTATGTTAGATAATTGTAGTTAATTTATTTAATTAATTTATTGATAGTGTAGTGTTAGGTGTATTTTGTAACTTAGGTTAGGATTTATTTTACAGGTATTTTGTAATTATTTTAACTAGGTAGCTATTAAATAGTTATTAACTATTTAATAGCTATTGTACCTAGTTAAAATAAATACAAAGTTGCCTGTAAAATAAATATAAATCCTAAAATAGCTACCATGTAACTATTAGTTATATTGTAGCTATATTAGGGTTTAATTTATAGGTATTTAGTTTTAAATAGGATTAATTTATTTAATTATAGTAATTTTATTTAGATTTATTTAAATTATATTTAACTTAGGGGGGTGTTAGGGTTAAGGTTAGACTTAGATTTAGGGGTTAATAACTTTATTATAGTAGCGGCGACGTTGGGGGAGGTAGATTAGGGGTTAAGAATTTTAGGTAGGTGGCGGCGATGTTAGGGACGGCAGATTAGGGGTTAATAAAATTTATTATAGTGTGGGAGGTGGGAGTGCGGCGGTTTAGGGATTAATACATTTATTATAGTGGCGGCGATGTCCGGTCGGCAGATTAGGGGTTAAAAAGTGTAGGTAGGTGGCGGCGACATTGGGGGGGGCAGATTAGGGGTTAATAAATATAATGTAGGTGTCGGCGATATTAGGGGCAGATTAGGGGTTCATAGGTATAATGTAGGTGGCGGCGATGTCCGGTCGGCAGATTAGGGGTTGAATAATTTTATTTTAGTGTTTGCGATGTGGGGGGGCCTCGGTTTAGGGGTTCATAGGTAGTTTATGGGTGTTAGTGTACTTTGTAGCACTGTAGTTAAGAGCTTTATGTTTGGGCGTTAGCCCATAAAACTCTTAACTACTGACTTTTATATGCGGTAGGAGTCTTGGAGGTAGAGGCTGTACCGCTCACTTTCTCCAAGACTTGTAATACCAGCGTTAGGCAAATCCCATTAAAAAGATAGGATACGCAATTGACGTAAGGGGATTTGCGATATGGAAAAGTCGCAGAAAAAAAGTGAGCGGTACACTTGTACCTGCCGTACTTGTAATACCAGCGGGCGTTAAAAAGCAGCGTTAGGACCCCTTAACGCTGCTTTTTAAAGCTAACGCCGAACTCGTAGTCTAGCCGTCTGTTTATAGCCAGTGTTTAACTTTACCAATGTCTTAGACTGCATTTTATTACATATTAAATATTTTATTTTGTAATATGCCAGTTGTTCCTCTATTGTATACAACATAGTTGCAGTTAGTATTACTACTTTGTTATCTTAATACGCATTGTCGATACCCACCTGTTACATTTTCTAGCAATACCTTTGAGTTACATATTTTCAGTTTATGTTATAACTTTGTTATCCTAATTTGCATTACTATATGCACCTGCTATATATATTTTAGCAATTTACTTGAGCCACGTTTATATATACATAAACTGTTCTACTACTGTGTATAACATAGTTACAGTTAATATGTTATTCCCATACGCATTGCTATATGCACTTTAGCAATATATCTGAGTAACTTTAATAACTCCAACATCACACTAGCATTTATTGCTCATCTGTACTTTTAGTCATCATCTATCAGCACTATTTTTCTTTACATTCATTCTTATTTTAAGACACTGTTTTGTCTGAACCATATTTGTAACATACACTTCAGTCCTGTATCCTCCATCCAAGTTTACTTCAACCCCTGTTGGAGGCGCTCCTTCACCTACACATCTATTCCATATAATTAGAACGATTTAGTTAGGCAATCGTTCCCCTTTTGAAGTGAGCTTGTTTTCTTTATCAGATCTTTGGCGCTGTCCTCTATATATATTTCTTATAATCCCACTGCATCAGAAAAGGTCCTGCTGGGGTTACCACTGTTACCAGGTAACTGCTCTGGTGGTGGGGATTGTTCAGGGTAGGGCTGACTTAGGCGCATGCAACAGAAAACTGGAACGGCAGGCTCATGAGGATTTGAACATCTGTGCAGCTGCAGACACTGCTCTCTTCAGTCTTGAGGCTGTGTGACTCGTCTCACACTGTATCCCTGCAGCCTTGGACAGCATCCAGACTGCTTGTCCCCTTAGCCCTGCTTTTTCTGTGGTGGCCCTCAGATCAACTAACTGAAGTTTGTTAGGCTTTGTAAAAAAGGTGTCATTGGGAAGAATAAGTAAGTGCACACACGCCCCCCCCATGCAGCATAGTCTATTGCAGGGTGAGAGGGAACTTGTACCTAGCAGAGAAGTAACATGTGCTGCTGTAGCTGATGTATAGTGCAATGCTGATACTTCACACATTAAGGTAAGGTTTATTTCTATAGATTTTTTCTCTCTGTCTCAGACGCTCTACTCTTATCTCTACTCTTTCTTCAAACCCAAAACATATTTTCTCCACTTTCAATACTCTTCTCAGCCCACCCCCACCCCCTAATACAACTTCTCTGTCAGCTCAAGACTTTGCCAGCCACTTCAATAACAAAATCGACTCTATCAGAAACTAAATCCGCTCTCAACATACTTCCATTCTCTCACCCGTTCAAATGCTCGCAATCAACCACAACCCACATAGCCATAAATTTAGCTCTTTCTCCCGTTACTGAGGAAGAGGTTTTGGCACTTATACTGCACTCTCACCTCACAACCTGTCCCCTTGACCCTATCCCCTCACAGCTGCTCCCCACCCTCTCTTCTACCCTTACCCCTATACTCAAACACATTTTCAACCTCTCCCTCAGCACTGGTATATTTCCCTCATCTCTGAAACATGCACTGGTTACACCTATCCTGAAAAAACGTTCTCTTGATCCAACCTCCCCATCCAACTACTGCCCTATTTCCCAACTCCCTCTTGCCTCAAAGCTTCTCAAAAAGCTTGTAAATGCACTCCTATCCCATTTCCTTACATTAAACTCCCTCCTCGACCCACTGCAATCTAGATTTCGTCCCCATCACTTTACAGAGACAGCAATCATTAAGGTTACCAATGACCTACTTACAGCAAAATCAAAAGGCCACTTCTCTCTGCTTATCCTCCTTGATCTGTCTGCACCCTTTGATACTGTTCACAACCCTCTTTTGCTCCAAACCCTCCAATCCTTCAGCATTTGTGACACAGCACTCTCGTGTTTCTCTTCCTACCTGTCAAACCATACCTTTAGTGTAGCCTTCTCTGGGGCCTCCTCTGCCCCGTCACCACTTTCTGTTGGGGTACTGCAAGGCTCTGTCCTCAGTCCCCTTCTCTTCTCAATCTACACATCATCATTAGGTTCCCTAATAAAGTCCCACGGTTTCCAATATCATTTGTATGCCGATGACACCCAATTCTACTTCTCTGCACCAGACCTATCTCCTTCCTTGCTAGCCCGTGTCTCTAGCTGTCTTTCTTACATCTCATCCTCAATGTCCTCTCACTACCTCAAGCTAAATCTCTCCAAAACGGAGTTTCTTATTTTTCCCCCTTCTTCCAAAATCTTCACCCCCAATCTCTCTATAACTGTTGACAACTCCATCATTACCCCTACCCCGCATGCCCAATGTCTTGGGGTCACACTTGACTCAGATATTTCTTTCACTCCTCACATTCAGTCCTTGGATAAATCCTGCCGCTTCCACCTTAAAACATCTCTAAAATTAGACATTTCCTTGCACAATACAAAACTAAGATTTTAATCCACTCTCTCATCCTTTCCCACCTCGATTACTGCAACTCTGTCCTCTATGGTCTCCCCAGCTGCCTACTAGCTCCTTTACAATCAATAATGAATGCCTCTGCCAGGCTCATCTTCCTTACACATTGCTCTTCATCTGCTGCACCTCTCTGCCTATGCCTTCACTGGCTTCCTCTTGCCTCCAGGATAAAACACAAAATTCTCACTCTGACATACAAAGCCCTCATCAACTGCCCTGCTCCCCACTATATCTCAGACATTGTCTCCAGATACTCTCCCTTCCGTCCCCTTCGCTCTGCTCATGACCTCCTACTCTCCTCCTCACTTGTTACCTCCTCACACTCCCACTTACAGGACTTCTCCAGACTGCACCCATCTTGTGGAACTCTCTGCCTCACTCCACAAGACTCTCCCCTAGTTTTGTAAGCTTCAAGCGCTCCCTAAAGACTCTACTGTTCAGGGATGCATACAACCTACACTAACCTTTCTTTATACAGTTTCCTCTTCTCCATTGCTATCCCCTTGAACCCCCTTAGCATGTAAGCCTAAGAGCCATGCTGTCTGTAGATCACCTTCTTTTGAGCTGACTACAACAGTGCAAATCTTGGCAGGGCCCTCTACCCGTCTGATCCCGATAAATGTTTCCTTGTATTCTGCCTATGTTTATAGCGATGCAGAATCTGTTGGCGCTCTACAAATAACCGATAATAATAATTTTACAGCTTCCCATAGTAGTTCTGCTGTTCCAGTCAGTAAGCTTATATTTTTCTGCACCTACGTGCTTCCTCCTCAGTCTTCACCTTGCTTTTCTCCTGTTGGCTGCCCTAAATCTCTTTAACCAGCTCTAAATCTATTAACCAGCTAACCTCACTCCAGAATAACATTCAAAAGCATCAGCTTGATTGATTAGATGTCAGGATTCCCCCTTACAGGTCAGACACACCTCAGTATACTGCACAGTGCGCACATACTTTGTATTTTTAATATTGGCCTCAGTACAGTTTACTAGAGCCTTTTCCACTTTCATTGAAAATAAAAAAACACCCCATGTAAATTAATTCTGTGAGATGCCATTTAGTTGTTGTTTATTTAACGTGTGCTGTTTGTTATGCCAAGTGTGGCTATATTATTATGTATGCTGTAAAGTATGTGTGTGTAAGAGGGAATGTGTGTGTGTGTGTTTGTAGTGTTTGTATATGTACATGTATATGATTATATAGAGTGTGTACATAAATGTGTGTGTGCTCTGTAGTGTGTGTTTGTGAGTACATGTGTATGTGTATGCTCTGGAGAGTGTGTGTTTGTGTGTACATGTATATGTGTATGCTCTGGAGAGTGTGTGTTTGTGTGTACTTGTGTATGTGTATGCTCTTGAGAGTGTGTGTTTGTGTGTACATTTATATGTGTATGCTCTGGAGAGTGTATGTTTGTGTGTACATGTATATGTGTATGCTCTGGAGAGTGTATGTTTGTGTGTACATGTGTATGTGTATGCTCTGGAGAGTATGTGTTTGTGAGTACATGTGTATGTGTATGCTCTGGAGAGTGTGTGTGTGTACATGTGTATGTGTATGCTCTGGAGAGTGTGTGCTTGTGTGTACATGTGTATGTGTATGCTCTGGAGAGTGTGTCTTTGTGTGTACATGTGTATGTGTATTCTCTGGAGAGTGTGTGTTTGTGTGTACACGTGTATGTGTATTCTCTGGAGAGTGTGTGTTTGTGTGTACATGTGTATGTGTATGCTCTGGAGAGTGCTTGTTTGTGTGTACATGCATATGTGTATGCTCTGGAGAGTGTGTGTTTGTGTGTACATGTGTATGTGTATGCTCTGGAGAGTGTGTGTTTGTGTGTACATGTATATGTGTATGCACTATAAAGTGTGTGTTTATGTATATGTGTATGCTCTGGAGAGTGTGTGTTTGTGTGTACATGTGTATTTGAATGCTCTAGAGAGTGTGTGTTTCTGTGTACATGTGTATGTGTATGCTCTGGAGAGTGTGTGTTTGTGTGTACCTGTGTATGTGTATGCTCTGGAGAGTGTTTTTTTGTGTGTACATGTGTATGTGTATGCTCTGTAGTGTGTGTTTGTCTGTACATGTGCATGTGTATTCTCTGGAGAGTGTGTGTTTGTGTGTACATGAATATGTGTATGCTCTGGAGAGCGTGTGTATGTGTGTACATGTATATGTGTATGCTCTGGAGAGCGTGTGTTTGTGTGTACATGTATATGTGTATGCTCTGGAGAGTGTGTGTTTGTGTGTACATGTATATGTGTATGCTCTGGAGAGCGTGTGTTTGTGTGTACATGTATATGTGTATGCTCTGGAGAGTGTGTGTTTGTGAGTACATGTGTATGTGTATGCGCTGGCGAGTGTGTGTTTGTGTGTACATGTGTATGTGTATGCTCTGGAGAGTGTGTGTTTGTGTGTACATGTGTATGTGTATGCTCTGGAGAGTGTGTGTTTGTGTGTACATGTGTATGCTCTGCAGAGTGTGTGTTTGTGTGTACATGTGTATGTGTATGCTCTGGAGAGTGTGTGTTTGTGAGTACATGTGTATGCTCTGGAGAGTGTGTGTTTGTGTGTACATGTGTATGCTCTGCAGAGTGTGTGTTTGTGTGTACATGTGTATGTGTATGCTCTGGAGAGTGTGTGTTTGTGTGTACATGTGTATGCTCTGGAGAGTGTGTGTTTGTGTGTACATGTGTATGCTCTGGAGAGTGTGTGTTTGTGAGTACATGTGTATGCTCTGGAGAGTGTGTGTTTATGTATACATGTGTATGTGTATGCTCTGGAGAGTGTGTGTTTGTGTGTACATGTGTATATGTATGCTCTGGAGAGTGTGTGTTTGTGTGTAGATGTGTATGTGTATTCTCTGGAGAGTGTGTGTTTGTGTGTACATGTATATGTGTATGCTCTGGAGAGTGTGTGTTTATGTGTACATGTGTATGTGTATGCTCTGGAGAGTGTGTGTTTGTGTACATGTATATGTGTATGCTCTGGAGAGTGTGTGTTTGTGTGTACATGTGTATGTGTATGCTCTGTAGTGTGTGTTTGTGTGTACATGTGTATGTGTATTCTCTGGAGAGTGTGTGTTTGTGTGTACATGTATATGTGTATGCTCTGGAGAGTGTGTGTTTGTGTGTACATGTGTATGCTCTGGAGAGTGTGTGTTTGTGTGTACATGTGTATGTGTATGCTCGGGAGAGTGTGTGTTTGTGAGTACATGTGTATGCTCTGGAGAGTGTGTGCTTGTGTTTACATGTGTATGTGTATGCTCTGGAGAGTGTGTGTTTGTGTGTACATGTATATGTGTATGCTCTGGAGAGTGTGTGTTTGTGTGTACATGTATATGTGTATGGTCTGGAGAGTGTGTGTTTGTGTTTACATGTGTATGTGTATGCTCTGGAGAGTGTGTGTTTGTGTGTACATGTGTATGCTCTGGAGAGTGTGTGTTTGTGTGTACATGTGTATGTGTATGCTCTGGAGAGTGTGTGTTTGTGTGTACATGTGTATGCTCTGGAGAGTGTGTGTTTGTATGTACATGTGTATGTGTATGCTCTGGAGAGTGTGTGTTTGTGTGTACATGTGTATGCTCTGGAGAGTGTGTGTTTGTGTGTACATGTGTATGTGTATGCTCTGGAGAGTGTGTGTTTGTATGTACATGTGTATGCTCTGGAGAGTGTGTGTTTGTATGTACATGTATATGGGTATACTATGCAGAACGTGTGTTTGTGTGTACATGTATATGTGTATGCTCTGGAGAGTGTGTGTGTGTACATGTATATGTGTTTGCGCTGTATTGTGTGTTTGTGTGTACATGTATATGTGTATGGTCTGGAGAGTGTGTGTTTGTGTTTACATGTGTATGTGTATGCTCTGGAGAGTGTGTGTTTGTGTGTACATGTATATGTGTATGCTCTGGAGAGTGTGTGTTTGTGTGTACATGTGTATGTTTATGCTCTGCAGAGTGTGTGTTTGTGTGTACATGTATATGTGTATGCTCTGGAGAGTGTGTGTTTGTGTGTACATGTGTATGCTCTGGAGAGTGTGTGTTTGTATGTACATGTGTATGTGTATGCTCTGGAGAGTGTGTGTTTGTGTGTACATGTGTATGCTCTGGAGAGTGTGTGTTTGTGTGTACATGTGTATGTGTATGCTCTGGAGAGTGTGTGTTTATATGTACATGTGTATGCTCTGGAGAGTGTGTGTTTGTACGTACATGTATATGTGTATGGTCTGGAGAGTGTGTGTTTGTGTTTACATGTGTATGTGTATGCTCTGGAGAGTGTGTGTTTGTGTGTACATGTATATGTGTATGCTCTGGAGAGTGTGTGTTTGTGTGTACATGTTAATGTGGAGAGTGTGTGTTTATATGGGTTAGGGGAGTTTGTTATGTTAGGCATTCCCTTGGTATTCATGAAAGTGATAATGTTGCTGTACAGTGGCTGTCTAAACAATAAATATGTAGTGAATATACTAAAACTAGTGAGATGCTTTTAGGGGGCCCAAAATAAATTCTTGCACCGGGGCCCTGTAGACATTAGGGGGTCAATTTACTATTGTGCGGACGGACATGATACGATGTAGTGTATCATGTCCGCCACACATCGATAAATACCGACAGCATATGCTGTCTGCATTTATCATTGCACCAGTAGTTCTGGTGAACTGCTGGTGCAATACCGCCCCCTGCAGATTGGCCACTAGCAGAGGGTGTCAATCAACCCGATCGTATTCGATCAGGCTGATTGCTGTCTGCCACCTCAGAGGTGGCGGACGAGTTAAGGAGCAGCGGTCTTAGGACTTTCAATTCAGGCAGAACTGAAGCAGAGTGGGTTGGAAGCAGCATCCGCTGCTTCATAAATAGACCCCTAGGTCCGCCACTGGTTTTTACTATGCGATATCGTGCATCACATTAAATATTATGTACTTAAAAAAATGATACTGTATAATATATAAATATGTTAAAAACCAATATTTCATTAATTAATTAGTAAATAAATGTATTAAATTAATCCACACTGGAGGAATTTATATATTTATTTACTTATTAGTACTGCTTAGGTCCAGTTTCACATATTGCAATTTATTTCATATTTTTTACATATATGATGCTAATCATTTAAATAAAAAAAATGGATTTAGTTTTTTTTTGGGATGTTGGGGTGCAGAGTGAAATTGCATGGGGAGGAGGCAAGAAAATGTTTGCCCAGGGTCCAGTTAATATTAAAGACGCCCTGGTTCTGGAGACTGCTTATTTCCCCACACACTAATATGAAATAAAGGGGCATGTCTTTAAACACACTGCAATCTGAAAGACTAGCGAGACAAAAAGTAAGTATCATCAGTTACTCACAGGGGTGTTGAAAGAGAAACAACAGCACAGATGTTAGTCACTAAAGATTTTTTTCAGTATGTACACAGAACATATTATTATTAAGAGCTACTCTGATCGGGTATGCGCTCAGCTGCACATGAATATGCAGAAGCTCATTATAGGGTAATATGTGATTGGTGAAACAGTTTTGCTGACGCCTACCTTTTATGAAGAATTGAAACTTTGGGGTAATATTTGTTAAAAATTATAATATATATATATATTTTTTAAAATATTACATTATGCTTATTTAACTTTAAATTGTGAAACAAAATATTTTCATGACTGATGTTTTTAAAAGTTTACTGATCCTTTAAATTCCAAAAAAAAGCTGGACTATTGAGCACATGAAAAAGATGCAATTAAGCATGTAAAAATATAATATAAAAATGTTTTAAAGTTGGTCAGATTCATTTAAACTAACAGGAAAAGCATGTTTGTGCACCCTAGATAGACAAAAAAAAACCAAAAAAACAAATTCTGTAACTAGCAATGCTGCAAATTAAATTGCCAGTTTAGATGATTTGAAGTATTGTGAAAGCCTAGGTTACAGAATTTGCTAATTCTCTAAAGGTCTCTGGGCTGGTGAGATTCTATAAGAATGCTTGCCAGTACTTCTATTTCCCTGGTAGAAATATAGAAACCACTTTTCCCCTAAAAACAGGGTGTCTCACTGCATTTTCATATGGGAAGAAGATGCCGACAATACAAAAGTGCACAATGAAAATCATAATTTAAAAATCATACAAACAAATAATTGAACCATTCACACAAAAATACAAAAAAATGAATTAAGGTGCATCAAAAATCGTAAAAAATGTTCACTAACATTTGTCTATTTTTCAAAAATGTAAAATGTATATGTAAATTACACAGGAAGAAATCTTATTACTATGCACATTGAGGGCCAGATTACAAGTGGAGCGCTAAATATCGCTTTCATGAAAGTTGACAGCTCGTGTTCACATTGCTAGGAAGCATTGCGCTCACGAGAGCGTGCTTCCATTGGCTCTAATGGGAGACTCATTCTCATGCCGTGAGACACGGCAAAAGAACTAGTGCAATGGAGGTAAGTTGTGCAGAAATGGCAGCAAATTGTATATACAAATAACACATAAATATATACATACAGTATATATATATATATATATATATATATATATATATATATATATATATATATATATATATATATATAAAAGCATATACATATATATTTACTGGAACACACAGTCCCCATAGACCGCAATGTAAAGGCACTTTCCAGTGCTGTTTTTTTTCTAACAGCCCAACTCCTGCCAACTTTACCCCCAAAATACTACCTAGTGCATTTATTTTATTAAAAAATAAAGATGCTACATTTTTATTTTTTAATAAAATACTCTACACTGTATTTTGGGGCACATTTATAAAATAACCAGATATCTGATCTCTGGTTAATTTTATAAGCACTAATTGCTACCACGAACTTGCAATAGCAATAACCAGCCACTTGTAATGGTTGGTTATTTATCGCCATAAATAAGAGCTCCATTTGTAATCTAGATCTAAATATACACAGGATAAATTGTAACGTAGGTAATTGGAGCTGCAACAAACACATAGAAATTCATACAATATATATATATAAAGTGTATTTGTTGTGGGGGGGCGGAGCGAACGGCCGACCTAGATGGCCGCACTGCACTGAGGCTCCATGTGCAGACTGGGTGCCTTTGATAATTGAAGTGGCACAAAATGTTTTAAAAGGCGAGAACTGAGTGGGAACACTGTTCGGAAGCTCTTGCCGACAGACTAACGTGACCTTTTGAGCAGTCGGGTGCAATACCGAACTCCGGGCCAAACAGAAGGGGCTGCGGCCTACCACAGAGAGCACAGCACTTGCCGCGTGTGTAGTAGGCAGAACCACTGAGCCTATCTGCGGCAGATCTCAGGCTGAACCCATAACGAATGAGACCTGGGTCCCCGGACAGGAGCACTAGAGGCAGCGGACAACAGATAACTGCGGTCTCCAGCAGAGGCAACTGCGACACGTCGCAAGCACACGGAGAGCAATTGTGGCGGTAATGTATGTGTAGATAAGGAACGCCACATTGTTTACCTGACTACATATGTGCACTGACAAAACCCCGTTGCCTAAGCTGTAGAGATAATACATCAAGTTAGGGAAGCTACATGGCCCGCATAACTGAGAGATCCGCTGGGCTAATTGAATGTACACTAACAAAACAAAATGGCGATGACAACAAATATGCATAATGGAACAGTGACACAGCATCAGCAAACACAGTCTGCTGCATACAGCTGCATAGTGAGACATATATGGTATAACTACTGAGCAAGACATTCTGAGAAATACTAAAGTGACCAGAACCTGCTAGCCCTATGCCACGCAATAAATAAGAAGCACCACTTTTTAAAATCTTTTTTTTAAATCCTTCTCTAAATCACAGAACCACACCAACAGAGACTTTTACATGCTACTAGGCCTTATTTGAGTCGATCACATATATATATCCTGTACCCCCACTCCCTTTCCCGCCACACGGTGTGGTGGCGGGTCATACCCAGCTTGCTTTCTCCGTGATCACCCTGTGAGGGTCAACTTCCCTGGGGGTACGGATATTTTCGGCCAAACAGCGAGAACATCTGCAAAGCAATAGTAAGTCATCATGTCGCAGAGAAAAAACACCCGACAAGATAAGGCTTTAAAGACACTGCAGGCTAATCAGGGAGCGGTACATGAGTTCTTTAGGCAAATGGACCAAGCAGCTCACAAAATGGTCGTTAGTACCCCACAAGATCCCACCACAAGTGACCACACTGACACCTCAGTGGCTTCTAACTGCTTGCCACCTACAGAACAAGAATTAGAAAACGACCCCCCTATTACCTATAAAGCCATGGCGGCCCTAATTGAACAAGTAAAGTCGTGCATTAAAGACGAATGTGCAGACCTGAAGAGGGAATTGAATGATCTTGGTCACAGAGTCGACTCATTAGAAGAGCACGAGTACGTGATGGCACAAAAAATAGCAAAACTTGCAACAAGTCAAACGCAACAATTTCAGCACATAACTGATTTAGAAGACAATTTAGAAAATCGCTCAAGAAGAGGCAATCTACGCTTTAGGGGAGTCCCAGAGACAGTCCTGAACAACGAACTCCAGGAATATATACAGGCCCTATTTGCAGAGATACTGGGAGAAGAGGCGACAGAGGACTCAATTATACCACTTGACAGAGCACATCGCGCCCTCCGGCCAAAACCACCAGATGACTCCCCGCCAAGAGACATTGTAGTACATTTTCAGAACTATAGGCAAAAGGAAGAGATCTACAACATAACCAGAAAACGACAAGCTATAAGCTTCCAGGGCCACAAAATCCAGATCTACCAAGACCTATCTGTGAGAACATTGCAAAAGCGTAGAGAATTTCAGACTCTTACATCTCACTTAAGATCACTACGTATCCCCTACAGATGGGGCTTCCCTACGTCAGTTATAACAATGAAAAACGGTAAGAAGATGGAATGCACTTCTCTGTCAGACATAAACAGATTCTGCAACCTGATGAATATTCCACAGCCTTCTAATGCAGACTCCCAGTCACAACAAGAGAAGCAGAAAATTCAGGGTAGCCCTAAATCCCAAAGGCGTCCAAACCCTGACTTATTAAATAAGCAGAATAAACGAAGACAACTACTACAGACTGAAGCTGACACAATGGACACAGACTCACTTGGGTAAGTACTTTTGATTACCCACTTTGTTTCTAGCTGTGTTGCCCATACGGCATAGATGGTTGAAGTGATTACTAAGAGTCTTACACCTTTATACAATGTTTGCATGATGAACGTATATACACTTGTAAAAAGGGCGATATCTTAATCTTGCCCTTATTGATATTCATTATATTTACTTGGATCTCAACTTGGTCTTAAACCTAACTAAATTGTCTCAAAGTTAAGACTGTTTTCAACACACAAGCACAATAATCATATGATTGGCATCGTAACGAGCTCTGTTTTATGTTGTTTTACTAAATGTGTTTCTTCCTATAGAACCTTAACTTGAAAGGTTTTATTCCAAGAGGATTCTGTTACTCTGTTATGTTTACTGTTATCAATGTTTGCAAAAGTTTTTTAACTGTTTTATCTATTCTTATACTCAAAGGAAGACAGCTCCCTTTAACACCTAAACACCCAGTAACGTAGATTCATATCAACTCACGTTCCCTAATAATATATAGTAAAGCATTTTAGGACTGAAGTCTTAGACTCACGAAGCTAAGAACGTCAGCATGACGTCCCATCTCCCTACAGTACCTAAAATGTGACCGAGGGCTATGATTAAAATATAGCACTAGGTAGCTCCACATAAAGCTGAATATCCCCCATTAAATAAATGTCGCATTACAAAATCTAAACAAAAACACTTAGACACCCGGTCTGTAAAAAAGCCCCCAACTTTAAACCTTAGACCTTAAACCGTGAGCCCTGCACTCTAGAGTTCAGATTTCGGACTCTGGACTGCAGGCTTTATTCCATCACTTTCACCCTCTGATTTCACCTCACTTTTGCTTTTACTCTAATTTTTTAATATACCTACAGAAATCTATCCCTGAATACCCTTTCCCCAGTACCTACATTCCTAAATACCCCACCTACACCACTTTAATTCAGCCCAGTACATCGACTAGGTTAGGCTAGCTCTTTCTTAGTACCATAGCACGACAGTCTTTCCGCACCATGACCCAAAAACTTAATAGCAGAGAGGGCACACTGCAAATTGCAACCCAAAATGTTAAGGGATTCCTCTCGGCAGAGAAACGCTCCATAGCTTTCCATGACTTCTATAAAAGGAAAGTAGACGTTGCCATGACTCAGGAAACCCATTTCACTAGACACAAAGAACCCACGTTATCCAAGAGATACTTTGACCAGCATTATTGTAACTCAGGCCCACACAGGAAAAACGGAGTGTGCATCTCATTTAGACGCAACACTCCCTTTGAACTCTTGCAGCGGTACGTAGATAAGGAAGGTAGGATGATAGGCCTAGTTGGACTTTGCTACGGGACCCCAGTAACGTTTGCCAACATATATGCTCCAAACAAACCTACCATTCACTTTTATAAATCAGTGATTAACATTCTGCTAGACAACGCTAAGGGCCCGATTATACTTGGAGGTGACTTTAACTTTCCCATGCAACCTGCACTAGACACATCAACAGGAAGGTCATACTTACGCAAAAACACCCTGAAAAATAATTATACGGCCCTACAATCCATAAACTTTTTTGACACTTGGAAAATAACGCACACAAATAAGAGGGACTATATCTTTTTTTCCCACCCGCAACATTCATATTCTCGATTGGATTACATCCTGTGCAGTCAGCCTCTCCTTTCGAGCATGATGCACTCAAAGATAACCCATACACCTTGGTCCGACCATAGCATGGATACCACAACATTCAGATGGATGGGCAGGACACGCAACACATTTAATTGGAGACTTAACGACTCCCTGCTCACTAATCAGGAAATAGTTGACAAGCTTAAAGCGTCTTCAGAGGAGTTTTTCTCCCTGAATAAACCAGAGGACATGTCGTCCGCGAACAACTGGGAGGCATACAAATGTTACATATGTGGCATCCTAATAAAACATAATGCCAAGCAGAAAAAACTATATGCGACTCAATTTTCCGAGTTAACTACTGAATTGACCACGTACGAAACAATGCATAAAGCAGACCCAAAATCTAACACAAAGCTCGTTAAACTAAACGAAGCAAGAGAAAACCTTAACAAATTTATAACACAAAAAGCGCATATGAGAGCCCTTACCACTAAATCTAAATTCTTCGCGGACAGTAACAAAGCAGGTCGCATGTTAGCTAGGTAACTCAAAAAGCAGAAATACTCTACTTTTATTAAGTCCCTTAAAGTAACTTCAGATAAACACACATCTAAAATTGAGGAGATCACAAACGCGTTTATCTCCTACTACACAAAATTATACAATATAGCAAATATCACAGCACTAGATGCACAGCTCAACTTGGATTCCTTCTTGGCGGAGGTAACTACACCCTCCCTTACGGAGGATGACAGGCAAATGCTAGATTCCCCTATTACAATAAAAGAAATTATCTCAGTGATCAAGTCACTACCTAGTGGAAAGTCTCCAGGTCTGGATGGCATTACTGCGAGATTATACCAGCTTCTACAAGAGCAATTAAGCCCACATCTCTGCTTGCTCTTTACGGACATAGACCGAGGCAAAGCTCTCCCTAGCACCCTATTAGAGGTGTTAATAACAGTGATCCCGAAGCCGAATAAAGCTACAGATATTGTAGGTAACTATAGGCCAATATCGCTCATTAATATAGATATGAAAATATACGCCAAAATTCTAGCAAACCGCATAAACACAGTTCTGCCTAAAATAATCCATCCGGACCAGGTGGGCTTCATTAGGGGACGGGAAGCCAAAGATAATTCTATAAGACTTCTTCATTCTTTGCAATATGCCCGTGACAACCATACCCCGATGTTCTTGTTATCCACTGACGCGGAAAAAGCTTTCGACAGGGTGGACTGGCAATTTATGTGGGCCACCCTGTCGAAGTTTGGCTTCCCCGAAATGTTTGTTAAAAGAATACAGGCCCTGTACCATAACCAGAGCGCTAGAGTTAAGATCAATGACGTTATCTCCCAATCGTTTGCTATATCTAATGGCTCACGACAAGGGTGCCCGCTCTCACCCTTGCTATTTGCATTAACAGTAGAAATATTGGCAATACAAGTGAGGAATAACCCACATATTCAGGGCATAAAACTAGGTGAAATAGATCAGAAATGCCTGCTGTTCGCGGATGACGTGATTTTCACATTACAGTCACCAACAACCACACTACCGGCACTTATGGAAATATTGGAGAACTATAAGCAAGTCTCTAATTTTTCTATTAATATGGACAAACCTAGCCTAATGCCAATCAATTTAGCATCACAAGAAGTCGAAACCATAGCGCACATAGGAAGGTTTAGCATAACAGATAAACTTCAATACTTAGTAATAGTTATATCGAGAGATACTGACAGGGACATCTATCCTGGTTCGGAAGAATTAACACAGTTAAAATGATGATCATACCCAAATATTTATATATCTTTCAGACGCTCCCACTGGCTCTTCCAAACTCATATCTTAAAACACAACAAAAGTTAATTAATTCATTAATCTGGTCACACAAACACTCTAGAGTGGCCCAACACACATTATACCTTAGCAAAGAGGATGGGGGTCTCAATGTTCCTAATATCACCAACTATTATAGAGCAGCACACTTAGCAAGAATAATTTCTTGGAATCACGCACCCCCCGCAAAAATATGGATACAGACAGAAGGTCATTTGTCCCAGGCTAGGAATATGAGAGACTTACCCTGGCTCCCCAAAGCCTCGAGACCACATATGATACAGCGCAATGACTATATTAGAGCTACACTCGAAGTATGGGATTATGTCATAACTCATATAAAAGGGGTATCAACTGTACTATCTCCGCTAACCCCACTACTTAACAACCATTTGTTCCTACAGCATAGCAGGTTTACTCACACTAACCCAGTAAGACACTTGCAGAACCTTCCAATATACCTATTCGCAGGTTCAATGGGCATAAAAGATAGAACCGTACTAGAAGAAGAACTAGGACCCCCCTTTCATAGCTGGTACACATACCTGCAAATTAGGCATGCTATATATAATAACCCACACAAGAGGGACACCCTCAGACCACTAACCACATTTGAGCAACTATGTATCACCCCTGACATTACAAAAGCTCACCTGTCCATGGTATATAAAATCCTTAGGAATAAATTCCCTGAGACACGCCCTTTATACCTGGATAGGTGGTCTGAGGAAATACCACATGACCTATGCGAAGAGGATTTGAAATGTTGTTTCCGCAATATACAATCCTCCTCAACCTCCCTATTACTATCAGAACTAAACTATAAAATCATGGCCCGTTGGTACTTAACTCCACATCGCCTGCGAGTTATCTATCCGACGGCCTCATCTAGCTGTTGGAGAAGGTGTGGTGAGACAGGCACCATGGTACATATTTGGTGGTCTTGCCCGAACTTAACCATATTCTGGCAACAAGTGGCTCAACATATGAGCGAAACGCTAAACACAGAAATTACGCTAAATCCACATATCATCCTCCTTAACCATGCTCCAAAACTCTCTTGTGCCTATAGGAAAAAATTATTTCTGATAATGTTGACATGTGCTGAGAGATTAATCCCCAGGTTATGGAAGTCAGTAGAAACTCCCACAATAGCCCAATGGGTAGCGGAGGTCAATCATGTGATACTGTTAGAGAGAATGCACTACTGCTACCTAGGTAAACGAGAGATGATAACTAATGTGCAGTTTATCTGGGAGCAAATATCTCATAGTACCCCTTAAAATAGTTTTAGCACAAGAAGATGAACACTTTGAATTGTTTATTGGGTTTGAAAGATGAACATGCAAACTGTTAGTTGCTAGTTAGACCATAAGACCATTACTATAGCTCTCAATTTTATTGGTACGAACTTGTTGATGTACGACCTGACTCCCCTTCTCCTAGATTCTCTATCCCCTATTCTTTTGATTACACAATCTAATTCCCACAGTTCACCTTGAACAAATTAGTGAGCTGCGTAGTATTATTTTAGCTCATTCAATTTAGACTGTCTTTTCTTCTCTCTTTTTTTCTAATAATCTTTATATTTTCCTTTTTATCCCTCATTTATCCTACCTCCCCTCCCCCGCCACCCACAAAAAAGCTGGGCCATTGGTTTACTGATACTTGACAATGCTTAATTTGTTGATATTGTAATATTGCTTATTTGCCTATTATGTCAAGAAAATGTATTTTGATTTGTTGTAACCCAATGAACCTTATTCTAATAAAAACTACTTAAACATAAAGTGTATTTGTTGTTTATATGAAAAATTGCCTCTCAAATCCCAGTGTAATTCTCTAAACATTTTTGCCCCCCAGATCTGTTTTGTTTTTTGTTTTTTTCACAAATTGGAAGGTGGCAAACTTTTATCAAAATACTCAAAACACTAATTATTTTAAAAGGAAAACCTATGCATACCAAAATAATAGCTTTTTTAGTGCACTGAAAACGGATTAATTTCATTTGTATTAGGCGTAATATTAAAGTTTACATGTGCGATGGGTTCTCTCTGTGTACTTTGTCCTCCATTGAGACCTTTTACATAGTAGAAAGCTGTCATTATTTTTATGGGGGGCATCTTGCTATTTATAGGGACGGTCCCCCTTTTGTAATAGAATTCCATGAGGGCTGCCGCTGCAAGTGTTGGCGTGGAATCCCCACCCTTATATCACCCCCAATTGTTTTCCTGTTAACTTCTCTCTTCCCTGTGAAATTCGGTATCCCAGAGAGACTCATTACTTTCTACGGAAGGGACCTCTAATCTCCAGGATTTCACAGTTCCGCCCTTTTTCTTATAGAATTCACTGAGTTCAGCCCTGCATTATAATCAGAATGTGTAAAATCCTAAATAAACTGTTGTATACAAAATAAAATACAACATAGAAAGTGCAAAGTGTAAATGTAATAAAACTTAATCTAAAGTATAAAGTAATATAACCTACTAACCAAAAATAGCTTAATTTAAGAAGCTGCGAATGAACCTTTGGCTGCAGGTTCACCCAATAAACCACTGCTTCTTAACCTTCTACGCCAACTCTAAAGTGCAGTTTGTCAATCCCCCCAGACTTTTCCAACCGGGGAAGCTGGGGGCAGCATTGCACAAGCAGCAGCTTGTGGAATGATAAATGTGGGCAGAGTGTTGCTGCTCACTAGCTGGGACCCTGGGTGGACAGGAGTGAAGATATCTGCCCCTGTCAGCCCTTGTTAAATGGACCCCAAAGTGTGAATACATCAGAACTGTCATGCAGTGCTATATTTTACTGGGATTGTCTCTCCTGCAGATACAGATATGCAGGGGACTCCCCTTTGGGAAGTATAATACAATCTGCCTTTTTAGATTTTCACTAGGGATCCCGCAATGCTGGAGGATAACTTTATATCATCTCGCCTGAGAGGAGAGCTTTTAATCATCAGGCCCTTGGTATTCATTGTTGAAATATAACTGCTCTCCCATGACGGCATCCTGAGGCAGGCTCAGGAGTGTGCAAGTCTCCTGAGCACTCTATGTCAGGGGTCAGCAACCTTGGCTCTCCAGATGTATTAGAACTACATTTGCCATGATGCTTAAGGTCAGGGATAGGCAAGGTGTCCGTACACTGGTGCTGACCAGCCCTTGCAGTGTCCGCCACAACCTTAGTGTATCTTTTTTTTCTGATTAAATAATAGGAATAAAAAAATATGCAGTGTGAATAAAGTTAGTGGCTTGTCAAGAGACTGCTAGTGATATTGGGTGATAAGTTACGGAATAAATAAAGCCTGAGTGAAATACTAGATGTGTATCTGCATCAGTATAATAACACCAAGCACTATATAATGACACAGTAGTGACACTGGCACATGCATATAGCCAGACAAGGGCTGGTTATAGGATCAGTGGTATCTGCATCTGTATAATAACACCCAGCTGTATACAAAGACACAGTAGTGACACTGGCTCATGGGTATAGCCAGAGGAGGGCTGGTTATAGGATCAGTGGTATCTGCATCAGTATAATAACACCCAGCACTATATAATGACACAGTAGTGACACTGGCTCATGGGTATAGCCAGACAAGGGCTGGTTATAGGATCAGTGGTATCTGCATCTGTATAATAACACCCAGCTGTATACAAAGACACAGTAGTGACACTGGCTCATGGGTATAGCCAGAGGAGGGCTGGTTATAGGATCAGTGGTATCTGCATCTGTATAATAACACCAAGCACTATAAAATAATGTTTTTCATTTCAAATGTACCTTGGTGTCCTTCACTAAGGTCTGTACTTTTGAAAATGTCCGCCACAGCCTTTGCCTGTGCCTATCCCTGCTTAAGGTTCTTTGAACTGCCTAAGCATCATGGAAATGTAGTTCTAAAACATCAGGAGAGCAAAGTTTGCTGAGCCCTGCTTTAACCCCCCAACTGTCCCGATTTTCGCGGGACAGTCCCGATTTTAGGGGTCTGTCTCTCTGTCCCGAGTTGCTAGCCATCTGTCCCGATTTGCCCAAGGCATTTTAAAAAAAAAAAAAAAAAAAAAAAAATTTAAATTCTATTGGGCCCATACTCAGAAGCAGCTGGCTTTGCTCTCACAGGGTTAGATAACTGTTATATTCCCTGTGGAAAAGGAATGGTGTGTGGGTTAAGCAGGAGTAAGAAGGCTGTATACACTCTGACCACGGGTAATGGTGACCTCTCTAACCTACCTCTGGTAATGATGATATCTAACCCCTGGTGATAATACTAGCATGCCTTCAGTTTTATACAATGAGCAGTGCTAATATCAGGGTAACAAACAGTGTAACAAACAGTGGCAGCCGCAGACTGCCAGCTAATGTGCTTGCCAACCCCAGGACCCCATACAATGAATTACAGATACCCATATATGATGTAGTGTGTGTGTCTATCTGTATCCATAACTGTGTGTGTGTATCTGCATGTGTAAGTGTATGCTATGTAGTGTGTGTGTGTGTATCTGCATGTGTAAGTGTATGCTATGTAGCGTGCTACTGTGCATTTTTGCTGACTTTAAAGGCCAGAATCTAGAATATTAATGGGGAATGCAGAGATTAGTTTTAAAGAATTTATTAATAAATGTGAAATTAAGATAAAAATAGTTAGCAATGTCTCTGGCTCTGCAAAGGTTAATTAAATACAGAGCGCACATAGCTATACCAGTGGTTTGAGCTTGTGTTTGATTTGCTGCCTAAGTGTATTAATATATGACTTTATTTAGAATTTTATTTTTATTACTTTGGTCTTCTGATTTTTTAAGCCCCGCCCACCACATTTCAATTTTTTTGCGGGGGGGGGTGTCCCTCTTTTGAATTTTGAAATGTTGGGAGGTATGCTTTATGTATTAACATTGCAACAAACACTGCTGCTATATAGTGCTCAAGACACATGCACATTCATCACCCTACTTCAGTATGCTGTCATGTAAAAGTTTCAACAAGGATTCAGACAGAAAAAGTTACATTTGATAATTGATGTAGAATGTCTTAATCACAAGGCTTTTTAAGCAAGATAATATTAATAATATTTACCCCAACCACAATAGAAATGTATATATATATAAAAACTTTTCAACATTAAACTATATTACTGGCATTCACCTAGAGACATTAAATGGAAGGTTCTGAATGGTTGTCTGCCTTGTCTTTAACTCAACCGCTGCCAACATGCCTAAAAGGCTTTGCTAAGGAATCAAAGAGTTTGTTTATTTTTTCATGCCAATTATTTTAGAAACTCATCTATTAAATCAAGGAAAGTAAAAACCTTTAGCAAAAATAAAAAAATAAAGCTCAGTTATATTTATATACAGTTTAGAGAATAAGGCATATCTATTAAAAAATATCATATGTAAAACATGAACATTTTATGTGTTGTAGTTGTGTGGCCAAAGCTTTGGAGAAAGATGTATGAAGATATTTGTGATCCCTGAACGTGATTATTACTTAGACATGCAAAACAAAGTAGTACAACTGTATATAAATATAACTGAGCTTCATTTGTACATCAACTGACCCGAAAGCTTGCAATTATATCCCCTATTTGTTAGCTGTTAACCCCTTAACAAAAGCTAGTATACCCTATATGCCGGATTTCATTTTCACTCTAAGGGGTTAAATAGGGCTGATCTCACCAATAGGAGCGAGACCACGCTATTGTCGAATGCCTTCTGGAGAGAGGCATGTAGTAATATGGTGTCTTGCCACTGTTGGCGAGACCAACGCTTACATGGAAACTGAAAACCACTTAAAGGGATAGTAAACCCCAAAATTTTATTTTATGATTCAGATAGAACATACAATTTTAAACAACTTTCCAATTTAATTCTATTATCAAATTTTCTTCATTCTCTTGTTATCCATTGCTGAAGGGAAAGCATTTCACTACTGACAGGAAGCTGAAAATATCTATTTAGCCAATCACAAGAGACAAATGTGTGCAGGCACCAATTAGCAGCAGCTCCCACTAGTGTATGATATGTGCGTATTCATTTTTTAACAAGGGATACTAAGAGAACGAAGCACATTTGAAAATAGAAGTGAATTTAAAAGTGTCTTAAAATGAAATGCTCTATCTGAATCATGCAAGTTTAATTTTGACTTTCCTATCCCTTTAATGACATGTGATGTACAGGACATGTCTGTGTCGTAAAGGGTTTAAAGAGACATGAAACCCAGCATTTTTATTTCATGATTCAGATACAGCATACAATTTAAAAAAAAAATGTTCTAATTTATTTCTATTATCAAATGTTCTTCATTCTCTTGGTATCTTTTGTTGAAAAATCAGGATGTGAGCGGAGTGTGCAGGTGTCTGGAGCACTATGCGGCAGCAGTTTTGCAAGCAAGTTATCCATTTCCAAAACCACTAGATGGCAGCACTATTTCCTGCCATGTAGTGATCCACAAACAAACTTGATAATATAATTAAATCGGAAACTTTTTAAAATTGTATGCCCTGTCTGAATAAAAAAGGTCATTTTTTTGCATTTTCTATCCCTTTAAAGGTATCACATCTACATCACTTTTGCTTCTTCTTTTTTACTGCAAAATGAGTTATGCTATCTTTGAATATACAATCATGGTATTGCCCTTTTTCTACACCTGTTTAAAGGGACATAATACTCATATGCTAAATCACTTGAAACTGATGCAGTATAACTGTAAAAAGCTGACAGGAAAATATCACCTGAGCATCTCTATGTAAAAAAGGAAGATATTTTACCTCACAATCTCCTCAGCTCAGCAGAGTAAGTTCTGTGTAAAAAGTTATACTCAGCTGCTCCCAGCTGCAGGTAAAAAAATTAAAAAAAATGAAGAAATGAAAAGCAGCCAATCAGCATCAGCAGTGCTGAGGTCATTAAAGGGACAGTTTACTCAAATATTTTCTCCCCTTTAATTTGTTCCCAATGATCCACTTTACTTGCTGGAGTGTATTAAATTGTTTACAAGTAGCTCCTTTACCCTTATATTGGCATTTGAAATTGTTGATTTAGCATGTGGTATCCCCACCTATTCTGAAAGTTTGTGGCCGCGCGTACCAGCTATAGATAAGCTTTGTAAACACAGCCAGCAGAAGAAATTACAATCCCAGTGCGATATAGAAGAGATAAGGTAATAAAATGTTGATTTTCCATTGTTCTCTCAAAGTACTGGTGATTGTTTTAAGGACAGATATAAGATAAAGAAGCAGGTATATTTGCACAATGTGATACAGTAATGAGATCAGATTATACCTACAAGCTCAACCCATTTTATTAGGTTGTGGCTTCAAAACTCAAAATCAGAGCTTTAATATACACAAATAAGCCTTAAAAAGCTAATGTTCATACATTTTTTACTCTGCAGTTGGTAAAAAAAGCAATTGTAAACACATTAAAGGAAAAACTATTTTACAGTATACTGTCCCTTTAACTCTTACTGTGATCTCATGAGATTTGACTTAACTCTCATGAGATTTCATAGTAAACTTCCTTTACCTGATTGGTGAAATAATATGAGAGTGCACGATGCTAGTCCCTTCAGATGTCCCAGGACAGACACACTAAAATGCTGCTTAGAAATCCTTTACAATGGGAGGTGGCTACTGAGGAACTTTTGAGGTAAAATATCTTTCTTTTTTACATAGAGATGTTCAGGTGATATTTTCTAATCAGCTTTTTACAGCTATGCTGCATCACTTTCAAGTGTTTAAACATTTGGGTATTATGGCCCTTTAATCAAAATATATTTCTATTCTCTGGAAGATGTGCTATCCAGTATTGATCTCTAATTTGCTTTTAATTACCTCAATGCAGTTTCACCCAAGAAAAATAGCCAATATATCACTGAGAGTCTGAAGTACGCCAAAGGAAATATGCCAAATAGCCGCCACAGTAAAATGTGCAATGTAAAGGCTAGCACCAAGAAAAAAGCCAAATAAGTGACACTGTGATACAATGAAATATCACTTATATAGCAATATGTGATGAAATGTCCCAGGTAAAGTGCACCATAACAAAATGTTAAAAGGACAGTAAATTCAAAATTATACATTCATGATTCAAAAAGAGCATGCAATTTTAAACAATTTTCATTTTTTTTTTTATTATCAATATTGCTTAGTTTTGTTGGTATTACTTGTTAAAGAGTAATCCTAGGTGAACTCAGGAGCGTGCATGTATCCTCAGTCATCTGACAGCAGTGTTTGCAACAATCATTACAGCAGTGTTATATATACATTGCCCTCCACTAATATTGGCACCCTTGGTAAATATGAGCAAAGAAGGCTGTGAAAAATTGTCTTTATTGTTTAACCTTTTGATCTTTTGTTAAACAAATAAACAAAAATACTCTGCTCTTATGGATATCAAACAATTGCAAACACAACACAGGTTTATCTAAAAAAAATGTTTAAAATATATGTGTGGTACAATTACTGGCACCCTTTTAGTCAATACTTTGTGCTACCTCCCTTTGCCAAGATAACAGCTCTGAGTCTTTTCCTATAAGCCTGATGAGGTTAGAGAATACATGGCAAGGGATCTGAGACCATTCCTCCATACAGAATCTCTCCAGATCCTTCAAATTTTGAGGTTGATGCTGTTGGACTCTCCTCCTCAGTTCACCCCACAGGTTTTCTATGGGGTTCAAGTCAGGGGATGGGATGGCCAAGGTAGGACCTTAATTATTCGGTCAGTAAGGCATTTTTGTGTTGATTTTGATGTATGTTTTGGATCATTGTCCTGCTGGAAAATCCAACCATGGCCCATTTAAAGCTTTTTGGCAGAGGCAGTCAGGTGTACATTTAATATCTGTTGATATTTGACAGAGCCCATGATGCCATGTACCCTAACAAAATGTCCAGGATGTCTGGCAGAAAAACACCCCTAAAACATTAAAGAGACAGTCAACACTAACATTTGTATTGTTTAAAAAGATAGACAATGCCTTTACTACCCATTCTCCAGCTTTGTAGAACCAACATTGTCATATTAATACACTTTATAACATTTAAACCTCTAAATCGCTACCTGTTTCTAAGCCACTGCAGACGGCCTCTTATCACATGCTTTTTTATTTGCTTTTCACAACAGGAGACTGCTAGTTCATGTGGGCCATATAGATAACATTGTGTCCATGCCCGTTGATTTATTTGAGAGTCAGCACAACACAGCACTAATTGACTAAAATGCAAGTCAATAGATAATAAATAAAAGTCATGTGATCAGGGGGCTGTCAGAAGATGCTTGGATACAAGGTAATCAGAGGTAAAAAGTATATTAATATAACTGTGTTGTTTATGCGAAACTGGGGAATTGGGCAATAAAGAGATTATCAATCTTTTAAAACAATAACTATTCTATTGTAGACTGTCCCTTTAAAGAGCCACCACCATATTTAAAGGGACAGTCAACACCCAAAATACACTTACTTTATTGTAATAGTTGCCATCCGATTAGTCTATACATCATTATTCACAGGAGTAGTCCACACGGAATAGTTACTTTTTTTGTAAAAGTTTAGTGCCGTTTCGAAAAAAACATGGATCCCAAACTCCTCCTCTCATCGTCTTCTTCCACACAGCTTCTTTTGCTTCTTTTTTTTTAATGCTCTCGTGCCTGGCAAAGTTGATGACATCAGGAGGCCGAGCTTTTAGCTTAACGCATGCGCATTCTCTTCGCTTTGTGTCATACAATGGGAACCTTTCCATAGTTCCATGCATAAAAAGACAGAGCGACGATTTGAACAAACTGCGCATGCATAATTGACTGTGAACAAGGAGGAGTCATTGTAGCCGACACTCAGGCGATTTGCAGGGAAAATCAGGATCAAAGTGACATAGATGTAGGAGGAGTTTGGGATCCATGTTTTTTTTCAAAACGGCACTAAACTTTTACAAAAAAAGTAGCTATTCCATGTGGACTACTCCTGTAAATAACTATGTATAGACTAATCGAGTGGAAACTAATACAATAAAGTAAGTGTATTTTAGGTGTTGACTGTCCCTTTAATCATGGGCATGAGGTACTTTTCCATATGGTTACCTCTCTGTGTATGCCAAACCCACCTAAGGTTTTCATCTGACCATAGAACCCAATTCCTTTGAAAACTGAAGATGCTTGAGTTTGTTTTTGGATGAGAGTAGAGGCTTTTTTCTTAAAACCCTTCCAAATAACTTGTGGTGATGTAGGTGATGGCGGATTGTAGTTTTGGAGACTTTCTGACCCCAAGACGCAACTAACTTCCAGGTTGACTGGAACTTCTTAGTTATTGCCCTGATGGTGGAAATGGGCATTTTCAATGATTTTCCTATTTTCTTATAGCCACTTACCATTTTGTGAAGCTCAACAAAATGTTGCCTTGGTCTTACCCATTGTGATGAATGATTATGGGAATTTGGCCTTTGTTACCTCATATTTTTACCCATATGAATCAGGAAGTCATGGTTGAACAATTCCCTGTTCCTAGAGACCCAGGTGTACTAAAAATGTAAAAATATCAATGGGAATATACTTCAAATATATTTTTCTCATATGAATTCATAGGAGTGCTAATAATTGTGCCACACATATACCATATTTAACAAATATATATATATTTTTAAATAAACCTGTGTTGTGTTTGCAATTGTTTGATATCCATGAAAGCAGAATCCATTAAAACATGTTGACATTTCGACTATTAAACCAGCCTTTTTCAAGACAGTATATTAAAGGGACTGTATACTCTAAAATAGTTTTTAACCTTACTGTCGGCTAGATTACGAGTTTTGCGCTATGAGCGGCGCAGTGCTAACTTTCAAGTTATTGTCACCGCTCACTTACCTACAGCGCTGGTATTACAGGTTTGCAAAAACCCGCCGTTATCAGGCAATATTGCAGCGTAAAGCAAAATTGAGCTCCATAACATACTCCAATACCAGCGTGTCGGTGAGCTGTGGTGAGCTGGTTTTACATGCTCATGCACGATTTCCCCATAGACATCAATGGGGAGAGATGGCTGAAAAAAACCCTAACACCTGAACTAAAGCAGCGTGCAGCCCCATTGATTCCTATGGGGAAACTAAATTTATGTTTACACCTAACACCCTAACATAAACCCTGAGTCTAAACACCCCTAATCTGCCGCCCCTGACATCCCCGACACCTACATTACACTTATTAACCCCTAATTTGCCGCCCGCCACCGCCGCTATCTACATTGCACTTATTAACCCCTAATCTGCTGCCCCTGACATCGCCGACACCTACATTACACTTATTAACCCCTAATCTGCCGCCCCCGACATCGCCGACACCTATGTTACACTTATTAACCCCTAATCTGCCGCCCCCGATGTCGTCGCCACTATACTAAAGTTATTAACCCCTAAATCTAACCCTAAGTGTAACCCTAACACCCACTAACTTTAATATAATTAAAATAAATCTAATTAAAAATTCCTATCATTAACTAAATAATTCATATTTAAAACTAAATACTTACCTGTAAAATAAACCCTAAGCTATGCTACAATATAACTAATAGTTACATTTTTATAAATAAAACCCACCCAATAAACCCTTAAAAAAAAAACTAACACTAACCCCCGAAGATCCACTTACAGTTTTTGAAGACCCGACATCCATTCTATAAGTCAATCGGAATTAAAGGTGAAAAAATCCTATTGGCTGATGCAGTCAACCAATTGGATTGAGCTTCAATCCTATTGGCTGATCCAATCAGCCAATAGGATTGAGCTCGCATTCTATTGGCTGATTGGAATTCTATCAGCCAATCGGAAATCAAGGGACGTCATCTTGGATGACGTCATTTAAAGGAATCTTCATTCTGCAAGAAGACGTCGATTGAAGAGGATGCTCCGCGCCGGATATCTTGAAGATTGAGCCGCTCCACGCCGGATGGATGAAGATAGAAGATGCCGTCTGGATGAAGACTTCTGCCGGCTTGGATGAAGACTTCGGCCGCTTGGATGAACACTTCTGCCTTCTTCGATGAGGACTTCTGCCGCTTCATTGAGGATGGATGACGGGTCTTCAAAAACTGTAAGTGGATCTTCAGGGGATAGTGTTAGTTTTTTTTCTAAGGGTTTATTGGGTGGGTTTTATTTTTAGAGTAGGGTTTGTGCAGAAAAAGAGCTAAATGCCGTTTTAAGGGCAATTCCCATCCAAACACCCTTTACAGGGCAATGGGGAGCTTAGGTTTTTTTCGTTAGGATTTTATTTGGGTGGTTGGTTGTGTGGGTGGTGGGCTTTACTGTTGGGGGTTATTTGTATTTTTTTTTACAGGTAAAAGAGCTGATTTCTTTGGGGCAATGCCCCGCAAAAGGCCCTTTTAAGGGCTATTGGTAGTTTAGTTTAGGCTAGGGTTTTTTTTTATTTTGGGGGGGCTTTTTTATATTGATAGGGCTATTAGATTAGGTGTAATTAGTTTAAATATCTGATAATTTATTTTTTATTTTGTGTAATTTAGTGTGTTTATTTGTAGTTTAGTTAATTGTATTTAATTAATGTAATTTATTTAATTGTAGTGTAAGGTTAGATGTTAGTGTAAGACAGGTTAGGTTTTTTTTACAGGTAAATTTGTATTTATTTTAGCTAGGTTTTAAGTAAATAGTTAATAACTATTTACTAACTTGTCTACCTAGTTAAAATAAATACAAACTTGACTGTAAAATAAAAAATAAAACCTAAGATAGATACAATGTAACTATTAGTTATATTGTAGCTAACTTAGGGTTTGTTTTATAGGTAAATATTTAGTTTTAAATAGGAATTATTTAGTTGATGATAGGAATTTTTAATTAGATTTATTTTAATTATATTAAAGTTAGTGGGTGTTATGATTAGATTTAGGGTTAGGTTTAGGGGTTAAAGGGACAGTCTACAGTAGAATTTATTTATTGTTTAAAAAGGTAGAAAATCCCTTTATTACCCATTCTCCAGTTTTGCATAACCAAGACAGTTATATTAATATATGTTTTACCTCTGTGATTACCTTGTATCTAAGCCTCTGCAGACTGCCCCCTTATCTCAGTGCTTTTGACAGACATGCAGTTAAGCCAATCAGTGCAGACTCCTAAATAACTCCACAGGAGTGAGCACCATGTTTATCTATATGACACACGTGAACTAGTACTGTCTAACTGTGAAAGACTTTCGAAATGCTCTGAGCAAAGAGGCGGTTTTCAACGGTTTAGAAATCAGTTTTAACCTAGCTCGGTTTAGCTTTTCAAAAATACCACCAAGGGAACAAAGCAAATATAATGATAATAGTCCATTGGAAAGTTGTTTAAAATTGCATGCCCTATCTGAATCATGAAAGTTTAATTCTGACTAGACTGTCCCTTTAATAACTTTAGTATAGTGACGGCGACGTTGGGGGCGGCAGATTAGGGGTTAATAACTGTAATGTAGGTGGAAGCGATGTTAGGAACAGCAGATTAGGGGTTAATAAGTGTAGGTAGGTGGCGGCGATGTCGGGGGCGGCAGATTAGGGGTTAATAACTGTAATGTAGGTGTCAGCGACATTGGGGGCGGCATATTAGGGGTTAATAACTGTAATGTAGTTTGCAGCGATGTTAGGGACAGCAGATTAGGGATTAATGATATTTAACTAGTGTTTGCGATGCGGGAGTGCGGCAATATAGGGGTTAATATGTTTATTATAGTGGTGGCGATGTCCGGAGCGACAGATTAGGGGTTATTCATTTTATTTTAGTGTTTGCGATGTGGGAGGGCCTCGGTTTCGAGGTTAGTAGGTAGTTTATGGGTGTTGGTGTACTTTTTAGCACTTTAGTTATGAGTTTTATGGTACAGCTCTGTAGCGTAAAACCCATAACTACTGACTTTCAGTTTACGGTATGGATCTTGACGGTATTGGCTGTACCGCTCACTTTTTGGCCTCCCAGGCAGACTCGTAATACCGGTGCAAAGGAAGTCCCATTGAAAAAGGACTTTTTGAAAGCTGCGGTAGGTACGCTGTGTTACGGCCAAAAAAGTGTGCGGTGCAGATATACCTGCAATACTCGTAATACCAGCGGTAGTGAAAAAGAGCCTTAACGCTGCTTTTTCACTCATACCACAAAACTCATAATCTAGCCGTGGTTTGCAATTATTTTTTTTACCAACTACATGGTTTAAAATTTATGAGAATTTGCTTTTTAAGGTTTATTTGTGTATATGCAAAAGCTGATTTTGTGTTTTGAAGCTCAACTTAATAAAATGGGTTGAGCTTGTAGGTATAATCAGATGTCATTACTTTATCACATTGTTTACATATACATGCTTCTTTATCTTATATCTGTCCGTAAACCAAAGACTAATACTTGGAGAAAACAATGGAACATTAACAATTTATTACCTTATGTCTTCTATACACCACTGGGAGTGTAATTTCTTCTGCTGGTTGTGTTTACACAGTTAATCTATAGCTTGGCCCTAAGGCCAGATATTTTAAGAATAGGTTGGGATACCACAGGTTAAATCGACTATTTAAAATACCAATATAAGGGTAAAGGAAATACTTGTAAACAATTTAATACACTCCAGCAGGTAAAGTGGATCATTGGGAGCAAATTAAAGGGGAGCCATTTTTTGAGTAAACTGTCCCTTTAAAGTGCATACTATCAGTATAAGTGTTCTAACTAACCAACACACTAACTTTGCTATTTAAGCAAAGACCCACCCCTTGTGCACATGTTCACATTTCCAATTAAAAACCTTTTAAACACCAAAAACATTAAGGGAGTAAAGATTTTTTTCAATTTCAGTAATGTCCTATCCATATTCAATCGTCTGATTGCACTAATAATATATTTCTATAATCAGCAGTCAGACTTTTATGACAATAAGATTGGTTGTATTGTTCGACATTATGACATCACTTCTCAGTTACTCTCATCATGGGCGTCACTTCAGCAGAATGTAAACACAAGCCATGTGTTGCTGCATAAATGCTTTCATGTGATTTCAGCCATGTGTAAACAAAGCCATGTGCATCTGCAAACGTATCTGCACGCCCACTTCTGATGTCATTCCATATTAGTAGAAAAGTGAAAGAATATGCCCAGCACTTGCTGCAAAGGGTCCAGGGGTCCTGCACCTACCCCTATAATCAAATGACAAATGTACAAAAGGTAGCAGCACTGCATGAAATAATGTTCAATTCTCGTTTATTGGGACATCAATAGAAAGCACAACGTTTCAGTCTAACTGACCTTAATCATGTTGCATGATTAAGGTCAGTTAGACCGAAGCATCGTGCTTTCTATTGATGTGATGTCCCAATAAATGAGAATTTAACATTATTTCATGCAGTGCTGCTACCTTTTGTACATTTGTCATTCCATATTAACCAATAGAAGTGATCTTGTACTCCTAGTGCAGTGTACACCAAGTGTCTGAATATGCAATCTACTTCTTTTATTTTACTCAGATGCTAAGGCCAGACTGCTATATGACACTCTGCTTACCGCTATATTTTCCATTATGAAATTCTACTTCATGTATAGTCACCAGCAATCTCTTTATTGGACATCTTCTTTTCTTAGCCAATCAGATAAAAAATCCCTCACCTATTAACAAGTCCATATTACCCCTTAGGTAACAAGTAACAAGTATTTAAAATAAATATACATATATATATATATATATATATATATATATATATATATATATATATATATATTTATTTTTTTAAATAAAAATAATATTTTCTTCTATGAGATGAACATTGGAATTTAAAGAATTCATAACTACCTTTTGGGTTTATTGCTGTTGGTCTAAGGCAGTGTCAGGATAGAACATTAAAGTCTATTGAAGAAAACTTTAACAAGGTTTTGACATCCAAAGTCCTGAAGTTAGCAAGCATCAGAGTTTTGTTTGCGTTCACTTTTTTCTTTAAACTTGTAAAATGCATGATAACCCGTCCGCGTTACAATTTAACTTTTTACAGTTAGCAGTCTAGTGGAAAAATTAGCGCACCACTTGTAATCGACCCCATTATGGGGATTGAAACTTTAACTTTATTGTCCTTTTAAAGGGACATTAAACACTTTGAGATGGTAACAAAAAATGATAAATCATATATATAAAAAAAGTCTGCCATATACTTTCATTATTTATTTTGTCCCCTTTTCCTGTAATTCCATTTTAAAATTGTGAGCTTTTCAGTTCCTGTTAGAAATGGAAGTGCAGCACACTGTTATATTCCATACAGCTATTGGCTGCACACTCTATTGACCTATTTATGACTAATTGGCCACAGCAGAGAAGGTAACCTAAGTTACAACATGGCAGCTCCCATTGTTTTATAGACACTAAAACTTTACACTTATTTTGTCACTATTTAAACAGGTAATGAAACTTAAAAAATACATCTAAATGTTATTCTCTGACTATTCTTTTTTTAATGCATCATTTTATCTAGCCTTTATTTAGTGTCCCTTTAAAACTATGTGCACCCTAACCTATCCATAACCCAACCCAACCATTTCCAATCGTTTCACAAATTCCTGAAGCTAAAGCTCCTTGGCTGTAACTATTAGCTCATAATCAGCTTTTTCCATGTGTATCTATACACATAAAAAATCCCTAACTCCTAAAGTGTTGTGTAGCTGTATATTCATGTATCTAACTGGCTCCTATGGGTTGATATAAATCTATCAGGCCCTGCACTAGACTCAAACCTATGTAAAATTTTGTTTCGGTCAGGTCCTGCATATAATAACTGTACATTTTAAGTCTTACTCAATTTCAACTTTGTTTTTTGACAGGTGCTACTTCAGCAAGTAGATGATGATGATACAGATGGAAAAGATGAGATAAAAACTGAAGCACATGAGTTGGGCCGGCTCAAACATGGGACCAAGTGGGTCCAATGGACCTAGACAGCACTTGACAAGGGGCAGCACTTCAGTGACTGAGTCAGACATTGTCAGACCCAGACCACTTCTGTCCTCTGTCTCTGTGGGGGAAGTCGCAGGCTCCCAGCAGCATAACCAAAGACACAGAATTAGTCAGGGGCGACATTCAACATGGGACAAGTGCATCTCTTCCCTAACCTCCTTCCAACTTATTGTGCAATTGGGCATAAGCATTGGTTGCAGGCAGGTAGGTAGGCAGGCTTAGTAAGGTCAGCAGCCAGTCTAGTAGGTTAATATGGTAATTAGTGACTACTGGGGGAGCGTCATTTCTTTCTTGGACGCAGGCAGCACAATTTCTTGAGCCAGCCCAGAGATAACACTGAGCAGACAAGTATATTTCCCTGACTGGTAATCTACCGATTTATAGATAAATAGGTAATGTCCTTGCTATTAAATTATCTAAAACTAAATCCTCATAGATTATTTTCCTTAATATTTCTCTAACAGTGTAACCAGGGTTAATTGTTTCTTGTTAAAAAGCAGGCTATTGCCTATAGGTATCTTCAATGACCTTGAACGAGGCAGAATTTGGGATTTTACAACTTCCTTAAAGGGAAAATGCTCTAAATGTGGTAAGAATGCTTGCATTTAACTCCTGCAACTTTAGAACAGCACTTCACTACTGGGACCTAGCTGAATGCTTCTAGTGACATAAAGTATATGTGCATAGCCACCAATAATCAGATAGCTCCAGGGCTGGCTCACAAGAGAATCTGCAGTCCATATTTATGAAGCCGTGGTCATCAGAGCGCTGCTTCCCTAACCTCTTCATCACCTCTTAGGTGGAAAATTTAAATCTCCCCGGTCTCGACCAACCGGGGAGATTGACAGCTCCTGTCCGCACTTGATTGGCTGTGCGTGGGCAGGGGACGGCGTTGCACAAGAGGGCAAAAATGTTTTCTTGTGCGAGAGGCGAGCTGCGGCAGACAGGGGTGCTTATGTACGCCCCATCCGCCGTAGCTGGATAAATCGACCCAATAGTGCTGCCTGGGGCCAAGAAAGCAATGACACCCCCCCCCCCAGGAGTAACATTATTAATTAACATATCAACCTACTAGCCTGGCCGCTGACCTTACTAAGCCTGCCTACCTACATGCAACCAATGCTTATGCACAATTGTGGTAGAAGTGGAAAGGAAGTTAGGGAAGAGATGTACTTGTCCCACCTTGAATGTCACCCCAGACTGGTTCTGTGTCTTTGATCATGATGAGGTCATGCTGCTGGGAGCCTGCGACTTCCCCCAAAGAGATAGAGGAGATGAATTATCTGGGTGAATGAATGACTCAGTCACTGAAGTGATGCCCTTATATCAAGTGCTGCCTGTGTCCAGTGGACCCACTTAGTACCATGGTTAAGCCAGACCTGACTAGCTCTCAGAAGTGTATTTCTGCTCTAAAGTTGACTTTAAGAATGTATTTAACCCTTAGTTATACACAAGCAACAGTGCAATAAGGAAATGCTCTAACACATTTAGGTATTTTTTTTTAAAATTCATATCCCTTTAAACACAAAGGGCTAGATTACAAGTGGAGTGCAACATTTTTAGCTCTGCTTAGCGCCGCTCAAGGTAAATCATGTATTACAAGTTGAAATTAAAAAGTTATTGCTCGAACAAAAGACTAAGGTGCTCTAACATCTGTAGGGCAGATAATGTGACCTCTCCCCATAGCATTCCAAGCGGCGTGCTAAAAAATGGTTTCTTTTTTTTGCTAAACCGAAGGTGTTCTAGGAGAACTGCGCTAAAGTCGAGAGTGTGTTGAGAATTATTTTTAAATATATATTTCTTTATATATCTGTATATATTTTTTGTAATGTATCTATAGCTATATATCTATATGAATATTAATATATATATGAACGAATATTAATATATATATATATATATATATATATATATATTGTATATAGATAGATAGATACATAGATAGATAGATAGATAGATAGATAGATAGATAGATAGATAGATAGATAGATAGATAGATATACATATAAATATATATATATTACAAGTGGAGCGCTAATTTATTGTGTGCCCGCAAATGGACAAATTTGCCCGTCATAAGACCACTGCTTCTTAACTGCTGTTTCTGGTGAGCCTGAAGGCTTGCGCGGAAATAGCTGCATTGGGGCCGATTGACAGCTTGTTAAATCGGCCCCATGGAGTATGATATGAAAGAGAGAGTGTCTTAAGGGACTTGGGGTCTGATACTGATGAAAGGGTCTTCAAAACTAGGAAACTGATGTTCCAGAAGGGGTCTGCAGGTCTGAAGTCTGATATCACAGAGAGTCTCTGTAGGGCAAGGGATGATACTGCAAGGCCAGGTGTCTGATGTAGCAAAGAGAGGCTGCAGGCAAGCGACCTGTTGGGTCTAAAAGGGGATAATGGGGTCAGGGATCTGATATGGCAGAGGTCTGCATGGCCTGTGGTCTGATATCACAGATAAGAGTTATGGGCAGGGGTTGATATGGCAGAGAGGGACTGCAGGGCCAGGAGTCTGCCAGAACAAAAAGCTGAGAGAGGCTGCAGGACCAGGGGTCTGATATCACAGAGAGGGGTTATGGGTAATGATTGATATGGCAGAGAAGGACTGCAGGGCCAGACTAATGGGACATAAGGCTGAGAGGTACTGCAGGACTAGGTGTCTCCCTGATATCACAGAGAAGGGTTACAGGGCTGGGGTTGATGTGGAAGAGAAGGACTGCAGGGTCAGGAGTCTGATTGGACATAAAGCTGGGATCGGCTGCAGAACCAGGGGTCTGATATAACAGAGAGGGTTTAAGGGCAGGGGTTGGTATGGTAGCGGACTTCAGTGTTAGGAGTCTGATGGGACATATATCAGAGAGGGGCTGCAGGACCAGGGGTCTGTTATCACAGAGAGGGGTTAAGGGCAAGAGTTGATATGGCACAGAAGGACTTCAGTGTTAGGAGTCAGATAGGACATAAATCAGAGAGGGGCTGCAGGACCAGGGGTCTGATAGCACAGAGAGGGGTTAAGGGCAAGAGTTGATATGGCACAGAAGGACTTCAGTGTTAGTAGTCTGAAGGGACATAAATCAGAGAGGGGCTGCAGGACCAGGGGTCTGATAGCACAGAAAGGGGTTAAGGGCAAGAGTTGATATGGCACAGAAGGACTTCAGTGTTAGGAGTCTGATGGGACATAAATCAGAGAGGGGCTGCAGGACCAGGGGTCTGATAGCACAGAGAGGGGTTAAGGGCAAGAGTTGATATGGCACAGAAGGACTTCAGTGTTAGGAGTCAGATGGGACAGAAATCAGAGAGGGGCTGCAGGACCAGGGGTCTGATAGCACAGAGAGGGGTTAAGGACAAGAGTTGATATGGCACAGAAGGACTTCAGTGTTAGGAGTCAGATGGGACAGAAATCAGAGAGGGGCTGCAGGACCAGGGGTCTGTTATCACAGAGAGGGGTTAAGGGCAAGAGTTGATTTGGCACAGAAGGACTTCAGTGTTAGGAGTCTGATGGGACATAAATCAGAGAGGTGCTGCAGGACCAGGGGTCTGTTATCACAGAGAGGGGCTGCAGGACCAGGGGTCTGTTATCACAGAGAGGGGTTAAGGGCAAGAGTTGATATGGCACAGAAGGACTTCAGTGTTAGGAGTCAGATGGGGAATAAATCAGAGAGGGGCTGCAGCACCACGGATCTGTTATCACAGAGAGGGGCTGCAGGACCAGGGGTCTGTTATCACAGAGAGTGGCTGCAGGACCAGGGGTCTGTTATCACAGAGAGGGGTTAAGGACAAGAGTTGATATGGCACAGAAGGACTTCAGTGTTAGGAGTCTGATGGGACATAAAGCAGAGAGGGGCTGCAGAACCAGGGGTCTGATAGCACAGAGAGGGTTTACGGGGCTGGGGTTGATGTGGCAGAGAAGGACTTCAGGGTCAGGAGTCTGATGGGACATACATCTGAGGTGGGCTGCATGACCAGGTGTCTGATATAGAGTGTAGCATAGGCATCTGGTTTAGAAAGGCTTCAGGACCATGATGTTTGATCAAAACTCTTCTAAAACCTCCATTACCTACTGAATGTTCAGTATTTTATTTAGGATAGTTGAATACATTATTATTTTTGTATATACTTCTCCCATTTGTTCTTTTTTATTCTACTTCCCCCTCTTCCTCCTATAGATTTTCTGTTCCACCATTACATCCCCACCCCTTGTTGCACTCTATCTAGTCTATCTTTTTTGGGCATATAACTGGCATGAGTATCCTATGAGGTCACTATATCAGTGATATGTATCAGCACTTAGGTCTGTCTTAGGTATATTGCTTCAGTAAAGGGGGCTGCGGGGATAAGTACCCACACCCTCCTTTTAGTGCCAAAATACTTTCTATATTTAGAGAGTATATAAATGTTATTTTTGCATTGGAACCCCCTATTTATTAGGTACAGTCCAGATACATATAACTGCAACACAAACCCCCTGGTATCTGGATTCTCAAATACAAAATCGCATCAGCCTCATATACTCACAAATTCACAGATAATCTATTTCGAATTGGGTAAGGGGCAGATGGTTGGCAATCGGAGCACATGAGTTATTACCACTTCTAGTCTGACTGTAATTATTATAAAATTACTTTTCAATATACAAAATATTAGCCGTGACGTTCAAAAAAGCCAATGATTTCCTCCAAGCAGTAAGCTGGTGCCAGCTCAAGCTCGGTGTAAAAAATACACAGGTGGGCACATAACCAGCTTGCTCACAGACATCTTTAGTATCTTGGCCATACACATCATGCATAATATGCTCACACCTATTGCACATCATAACTTTAATTCCTCTCTGTCTCACGCTGGCACCTCCCAGCACACACACTCATACTCAGGGACATGCACATTACAAGCACACTCATACTCACCTTCAAGAAGGTAACAGCTGCAATAAAATGGGAGGGAGCAGATGGGTGAGAAGAGGGGAGGACGGCTGCCAACTGGTGATTGGCTGAGCTGCTCCTGGGGGGTGTGGCCTAAATGACTGCAGCTAGTGAGGGACCAACGGTGTGAGAGGGGGGAGAGTGAGGCAGCGGGGGAACGTGAGAGAGCAGCAGCCTCCAGAGCACAGAGCTGAGTCCGCTTCATCCTCAGCTGCGGCCACCTCTCCTCTTCTCTCATCCCCTCTTTCTTTTCTCTTTCCCTTCTTTCCGCTGGGCTCAGGTCACTGCTCCCCCACCCCTTCCCCTGCGGAGGATTCTGTCCACATCTGTCCCTGCCTAAGATAAAGCCATGGGGGTGAGTATAAGACCCTATGTGAACAAGCAATGTCTTGCTATATAGCCAGGAAGTGTCAGATCCCGTCCATAGGATGCTACTTGCAGGCTAGGTTACACTGATTGCCCTCTTAATCTGATTAATGCCTGGTGCCATTTCTTTAATAAGTATCTTCTCTATTGTGTAATCCTTCTAATAGCTCTGGAACAGAATAGGTTAATACTGTTGTCCCTATCTACAGAAATAGTATATAATGGGTTAACCGGTGCTTGCTATTTCTGTAATAATAGAGCATAAAATGGGTTATCCTATGTCTCCTATATTAATAGATGCTCTCAGTATACAGTCTGTAGGTTTGTCATACAAAGGGTTACTGTGGCGTGTTCATTTATCAGCAGACTACTTTGACAATAATTTGTCTGGCTCATCCCTTTTGTCCTTTCTTAATATCTTTCTGGTACAGTGGCTTATCGTGTCTTCTTTCAAGTATGTGCAATGATTTAAAAGGGCTGTCATGGCAGGGGTTAACATATCTTCGGAATCAGTATGCAATATCTGTATTGAGAATACTGTAACAAAGGAGTTAACATGTCCTCCTTAGATAAGTATATTGTATGAATATACAGCTTCTCACCCCATCTGTGATATTCCACATCACTGCCAGAGACCAGCTGAATGTGCCATCTCAGTTAATTAGTGCTCTTTGGGTGGCTTGGGTAGAGAGGGGTTAATATGTCCTGTCTTAATGCATTTTCTTATCTGTAGATTTATTTTGTAGATAAAGGTTAATATACATATTCTCTTATGTGCCAAATAGACAATGGGTTAATATATATCCTCTGTGTGTTTAAAAGTATGAAAGTGAAAGAGTTAACATACACTTTGTGTGGGCAATGCATTGCAGATATCTCTCGTGCTGAAAGGGTTAATGTATCCAAGTTGTGTGTCTAATACTCTGCACATTCCTCTCTCTGGTAATGAGTGGGTTAAGATGTCCTCTCCTGATCTGTAGTTTACTGGTCTGCAGTTACCATCTGTTCATGTTTTATGGGTCCTCACAGAAAAGAGCTAGTTAGGGGATCCACACCCTGATTTGCAGTCTTCACAGGCAACTGAGGGTTAAATCCCGGCACTGTGCTTGTTTTTGTGGATAATTGTGCGCACTGCAGTGTCTGTCAGTCTCTCTGTGAGCACAGGGACAGAAGGATGCAGACAAAGTTCATTATTAGCAGACAGCATAAAGAGAACGGTGGAGGTTGGAACAGAGACATTTGTCAGGGGGGATGGAAAAGACATGGTAGAGAGTTTTTATAGAGGATGACAATGCATGAAAATATGTGCAAGGGGTATTAATGGTATCTGAGAATGCCACAATAGCAGAGATGAGAAGATGGTAATCTCAGTCCCTGACTGTGTAGGAATTAGCCCATTGTCTTTTCAAAGTGATTATCATATCACTTTAACCCCTTAACAGCCAGAGATGGTTGCAAATAATTGCCCCAGTCTCTAGCAGTCGAAGGGTTAAAAGCATACCCATTAATGATGTATAGTATATAAAGCATCATTGGAGTAATAATAGAAAGAAGCAGGAGAGAAGATGCCAACTCCATTATACAGACAGAAGGGCACTTGAAGGTCAGGGGAAGACTGGTGCACAGTAAATTTACAGGGCATTTCATAATCAACTTTACACCTAAATCCACTGACTCATCCTATCTCCAATAATAGGTCACCATTTTTCTATTTTTAATGTCAGCTTTTATTTGCATGATTGTCTCTGAGGTTTGCAAGAGGGAACAATTTCATAAGCATTTTAACTGTTAGTACCATTTTCATCAAGTAAAAGGGGGTAGCAAAAGAGATGACTAATAATCTTTAGGCATATAATACCTTTTCCATAGACTGATTAGAAAATATGGGGGGGGTTTGAAAAGTATAGAATTAACATAAATTGAGGTGAAATAAGATGAGGGATAATTAATATTGAGTTGTAATAGTAAACAGTTATAAATATTTACTTATAACTAGTAATAAAGACCACAGGTCATATACTCTGTGAGCCATAGCTTACTGATAAACCACTATGAGATAAAATAGATGCAACAATGTTCATTATTTTATTTAAGCTGTACTGTTAGCTGGTCTTGAGTTACATATTCCTACCAGTATTCCATCTTCTGAAGACAGAGTATGTTTACTCAAGGGTACAGAATGTTATTTCTCAAGGTCATACTAAATGCATACTCCTGATGCAGGGCTGCACCTTAGTGGGACATTCTCATTGAATCAGGGCTCACCTGCATGCAGACAAAATATTCATATAAATACAATTGCTTAGGAAAAATAAAGATACTAAAATTCATGTAAACATAGTCATATACATATGTACTTGCATTCATATATACATGGGGTAGATGTATAGAAACAGCGTAGATAAGGTGACCCATATATCACGGTTTGTATGCAAGTGGTTTATGTAAGGTTTTTTTGTGATGTGTGCGCATGCTTTACAAGGCTCTCTTTTCTCTCTCCAGGGGAAAGTGTGTGTGTAGGGGAGGAGGTGACATATGGCTGGGAAGTGAGAGAGGATAATCTCTCCACTAGAATGGAGGAGGGGAAATACAGTTTTGAGGTTTGCATATGGCAAAAGATCAAACAGATATATGTCAGATATAATAGTGATAAAAATGAAGAGAACATAGCCAGTGAATAAGAGAATAATATAAGAAAAAAGATACGGTGGTGTATGAGGTGATAATGGAAGGGAACGCTTTGAGAATGAATGAAAAAAAAATGATGGTAATAGGAATGGATGGATAAAGAGAGGGGTGTATAAAATGGAGAACATCTAAATGAAACGAAAACATAGTTATATATAGATGGTTTATTGACAACAGAGGAATATATAAAAAAAGAAATTGGGTACCAGGAGGCTGAGATGAGAAAATTAGGTGGTGTTAGTGTAATGAACAGGTGAAATATTACTGACGTAAATGATGGAGGTTTTAACACAAATAGGTCGAGGATGTGAGGAGGAGACAGGATGAGGGGTGGTTGAAGGATAACACAAAACCTTTCTAAAATGGAGGAAAATCTAGAGAGTTCTGTATAAATAATGAAATAAAGGGAAAGGCCTAATACATAAGAATGTCTTTGGCATAAATAATGCTAGGGGCTTGGCTAATGAGCAAAGTAACAAAATATACAGAGAAAATAAAGGCTGAGCAAAAAACAACAGTTGTGTCAAATATTATTTTAAATGAGAATATCCCAAGATGGCTGCTGGTCTTCTGAATCACTGTCCTCAGGGAAGGATAACAAGGACTTTTTAATTAACCCCTTGAAGGGATAGTAATATCTTAAGGTTGTCTAAAGCATTAGATTATTTGGCAAGTGAATGGTTAGATGTATAAGATGTATAAAAATATATTTTGGACTAATGCCACATTTGCAGTTTGTCCACATTTTGTGCATTTTCCCCATTATTTGTTTTGTGTGATGTTTGATTTTTATATAATCTGGTAACCTCAAAAAAAGGTCTTTGAGACACCATTTGACACTTAGCAAATTCCATATAGTTTCTTGGCCATGCACATACATATTGACCTTGCAAATGTGTAACTATGCTGTTATTGATAGTAATTCCTGCTCTGTTTCTATCTGAGAATTGCCCTCTCTACCGAGGGTTCTTTATAATCCTGGCATGTTTGACGCACTGCAGCAATATTTCCTGTTATGTCATTTGTAGACTGAGGTTTATTCTATTGTACAGGTTGCTAGAGAAGGATATACCAAGCTGGGGCATTTTTGAGTTTGAATGGAGATAAGGGAGATCATATAAATGCACACTTTGTCTTGGCACGCCTTGTACTGGCTTTAAACAAAATGTATGAAAAGTACAGTAAAGAAAGATGTCAGTTAATGTTCTTTCTAGAATCCATACAGCTCTGTGAAATGCTAGATGTGATGAGGTGCCACAGTATTGTACAAAAAGAAGTTTATACCTATGACTTCATAGAGCTGTTGCTTTCCTGTATCTCTTGGTCTGGAAGATAGTTAAAGGGATACTGCACCCAAATTTTTTTTCTTTCGTGATTCAGATAGAGCATGCAATTTTAAGCAACTTTCTAATTTACTCCTATTATCAAATTGTCTTGATTCTCTTCCTATCTTTATTTGAAAAAGAAGGCATCTAAGCTTTTAACTTGGTTCAGAACTCTGGACAGCACTTTTTTTTATTGGTGGATGAATTTATCCACCAATCAGCAAGGACAACCCAGGTTGTTCACCAAAAGTGGGCTGGTATCTTCATTCTTGCATTTCAAATAAAGATACCAAGAGAATAAAGAAAATTTGATAATAGGAGTAAATTAGAAAGTTGCTTAAAATGTCATGCTCTGTCTGAATTGCGAAAGAATACATTTGGGTTCAGTGTCCCTTTAAATGATCTGAGATATGAACATTACATTCTTTGCTATGATGCTTCACTCTCTTCATATAGATAACTGTCCATTATCAATAGTGACTCATCATGCTGTATCTTTTTATCCTTTATGTTAAGAAAAATGCTGAAACTGACATGGAAGTTGACCCACAGAGGCTAATATGTATAAACATTAAAGGGACATGAAAAACTTTCCCATTTACGTCTATTATCTAATTGCTTTGTTCTTTTGACATCCTTTTCTTGAAATTAATTCCTAGGCAGGCTTAGGACCTGGGAGCTGGCTGCTGATTGGTGGCTGCATATATATGCCTCTTGTCATTGTCTTACAGATATGTTCAGCTTGCTCCCAGTAGCACATTGCGGCTTCTTCAATAAAGGATACCAAGACAATGAAGCAAAATTGATATTAGAAATAAATTGAAAAGTTGTTTTTAATTGTATGCTCTGTCTGGATCATGAGAGAAAAAGTTTGGCTTTCGTGTCCCTTTAAAGAAAACTGACCTATTCAAATACATACTCTACTTAATGCCTATGTCTACACATTGGATATGATGTGTTGGAAGAGGTATGACAAATTAATACGATTTAGTAAATTGGAGCAGTAATTAGGTTACATTTGTAGAGTTAAAGAGGCCAGTTATATTAAGCAACATGTGGAGTAATCTGGAGGCAATATATAATGTGTAATGCTAGTTCTAATGTTATTTGGAGCAATAGGAGATAAGTACAATATATGGTGCAATAGGAGGTGATCAGGGTGGTTATATAGAAAAATAGTATGAGGTATAGCGAGAAGTTAATTGGTGTATTAAAAGGGAAATCTAGCTAGACATTAGATGGTATAAATAGAGGAAATATAAGGAGAGGTTATATTAAACAACATCATTTATAGGTAGTATGTGGATTAATAGGATGATTCCAAAGTAACTTTTAAATTAAGTAATAGGGGGCGTGATAGGGATGGGTATATGAAGTAATAGGAAGCACGCATGGGTAAACTCATTTATATGAAGTGTAGGAGCCAGAATTTTGAGGATCAAGACTCACCTTTTTGTCAGAGTCATATAATGAATGTTTATATATACTGTAGTTGGGCCAAACCAAAAAGTTGTGTGCCAGAAGTTAAATTTATGAGGTAATGCAATCCAAAAAGTTAGGTGCCAAAAGTAAAATCTATGAGGTATTGCCTCCTGGCTCTTAGATTTGCCAAGTTTTGTTATAAAAGGCAGGTTTAATGGAACCATAATAGTGATTATAGAGATTTATAAGGAGTGGCAGAGAATGGGTATAGTGGGGTGGGAGCAGTAGGAAATTAGGGTCTGAAACAACATTGCTTGTCTTTTGCAGGATTAGTAGAAGTTATTGGAAACCTACAGTATATGATCAGAAATAGGTGAGCAATGGTGATGTTTTGCAGCCAGGATACTTTTGTGATTAGCCTGTAAAGAAAATCATAATGCACCATTTGCATTTATACAATCTCATAAATAGAGAAATACAGAAATACTAGGAATTTTGTCTTGTACCATATTTAGAATCAGCCAGGGCTCAGAAATAACATTTTTACCCAACACAGATGACCCCTCAATTTCTTGTAATTTCTTTCACTTTTTTTTTTTTTTTTTTTTTAATTAATGAGTTTAGGGGAGATAAGCTAAGCAGCCAGGTGTAGTCTCACCAGTGCGTCTAATCTCTCAATTTCTGACCTGTAGAGACTTTTTTCCAAGCTTGAGAGAGATTAAACACATCAGTCTATACAGCACTATGAAATGCATTGGTGACATTTCTTTCTCCTAAGGCTAACCTCTGATCTTTGTGCTTAGTCTCAAGTGACATTAACCCCTTTGCTGCAGAAAAGGGCCACAGTGATATGTTTTACTGCAAACACGTGGATCCACTAAGCACTGAGTCATTTTATGTAGCGCTAACTATTTTTAGATAGGGGAATCTGTAAATGGTGTCACGTTACTGTCAACTGATGAATGAGATGCTTATCTATGTACATGACAATCTCACATGTGCTGATGTTTTAATATATGCGTTGCATTCAGCACTGCACTGCACATGCAAAATACATTTAAAATAAATATTGTAAAATCATTTTAAACCCTCATTTTGTAACAAAAATGTGCATAATTTTTTGAAGTCCAGCGACATGCCTCTTGAGTATGTTTCTCTTTGTTGCTGTAGCCAATTATGAAAATATATAAATGAACTCCTTTCCTGATCAAGCAATAACTTCTTAGAATGTTGCAACATGAGTTTTTTTATGCTCTCCAGTCTTAACTGTTGAGCAGAGTAAGAAAATAGCACTAATGTTGATATAAATAAAATAAACTTATGTCTTTTATTCTCTATATTATTTATATTGAGGTATTTAAAGGGATAGGAAACTGCAACATGTTCTTTCATCATTTGGATAGAACATGCAATTTTAAACAACTTTCCAATCTACTTCAATTATCATGTTTGCTTCATTCTCATGTTATCCTTTGCTGAAGGAACAGCATTGCACTACAGGCAACTAGCCAATCACAAGAGTCAAATGTGTGCATGTACCAATCAGCAGCTAGCTCCCATTAGTGTAGGATATGTGCATATTCTTTTTCAACAAGGGATACTAAGAAAATGAATCACATTTGAAAATAGAAGTGAATTTAAAAGTGTCTTCAAATGACATAATCTATATGATTCTTGCAAAGTTTAATTTTCAAGTATTCGCAAAGGGAACCAGTGAAACACTGGAAGAGAATGTACCTACATAGCACTCAACAACATTTGGATGAAATAAGTACAATATTATCAGTGGAAAAAGAATGTTTCATCGGATTAGAGAGGTTAAAACTTAACTTTTATTAGTTACAAAAATTAAAATGTGGTTTAGACATAAAAACACAGTGTCGAACCATCCTGTACTTTTAAATCATAGCATTGCTGTGTAGTCAGAAGTAACGGTATTTTGTCTTGAGGGTGAGATATTGGCAAAATACTACTATTAAAAAATCCTATACTTGAGTGTATAGGCTATTGTGATTTATATTCCCAGGCTTGGGAGGTATATTAGCCAAATTATTGTGCTCACATAAAATGATACACACACCCTTCTAGGTCAGGCAAAGTTAATAAAATGATATATATGAGAGTGCGAGGTCACCTGCTAATATTGCATCTATCTGCAATCACTAACATGTTGGTATATTCATAATTATCAGGTATATGTACCACTGGAAGTAAAAGGGTTAAATAATCTAGTATATTAATTTCAACCAATATATCATGTGGCAGGGCTCCCTACTTCAGGGTGAATAGTAAACGTAACTGAAATCCGTATAATAGGGATCTCCCAATGTACGTATACCAATACAAGTATTACATATGAAACAAAATGTTATACTGTTCCCAAATGGATAGAGAAATTATTATTTGTAGCAATAAATAGCACTGAGAGGTAAGTGGGGGAGAGCACAGCTAGCAACAATAATATCTCAAGTAGGGATAGTTGTAATGGCATAACCTCAGTTCTATATCTCATAACTAGTTAAATTGACAATGAGGGATAGGTCCCAGGATGAAAAATTGTCCATCTTAATAATTACACATAGACTGAAATAATAAATGGTATACAGCGGTACCAATTGTGTGCTGGTACTCTATTACTATAAGTAGAATCTGTGAATTATGTATAAGAGGGATAGCTATACACTCGCCCAAGATACTATAATCAAATATATAAGTTATCACTACAGCGACACCATTTGTCTGCCAATATCAAGTTACCATTAATGTTAACAGCAAATTATAGTTACAGAAGGAGATTCAGGATGGACTACAACTGCTAGTTAAAATAGAATAGGAGAGAGACAGTTACGTCCCTACTCCCCCCTGACATGTTTTGCACTATGGATTTCTCAAAGGTTAATTCAAGTATTGTCTAGGTAAAAAAATAACAAATACATACAAAATAAAAGTTTACTAAATCCAATTTGCTTCATTACATGTCTTTTGCTACATAAGTCACAATTTGTTTTAAAAAAAATAAAGAGCAAATAATTGAATATTTATTGTCTATAGCCTAAATGCCCCCCAATGGTACATATCTGGAGAGAGAACAAATGTACCAAAAGCATTTGTAGTTTGACCATACCTGCTTTTATGCAATTATAAGTTCTATTGTTTTGTAGGGTCTGTAGAAATGAATAAAGACAGAAGTTGATGGAACGGGGGTTAGCGTTAAAGGGGCACCAAAGTCAAAATTAAACTTTCATGATTTTCATAGAGCATGCAGTTTTAAGAAATTTTCCAATTTACTTCCATTATCAATTAGTGCACAGCCTTTTTATATACACTCTTTTAAGGCACCTACTATGTGCAAAAGTTCATAGTGTATATGTATAATAGTCTGTGATTTGCTGATGGTTGTCACATGATGTAGGGAGCCAGCAAATTGAAGTACATTTTGAAATTTGTCAGAAAAAAAAAATCTACTGCTAATTTAACTTTCAGAGTAAGTGATATTGCATTATCTTTTTATTAAAATTACAATGGGAAGAAAGTCATTTCTATAATACTTTGATCAATCCTCTCTCCCCTGGTTCATTTTATTATATATAAACTGAAAAATATTAGTTTGTGCTTCAAATTATGTTTGCGTATATTAGTTGCATTTAAAAATGACTTAAAACTCACCTGAATGTAAGATTGTGCTTCTGAATGGACTAAAGTCCATACAAACTTTCTACACACAATGCTGGTTAATAAGATTGAGGAGTTACTACACTCCGGGGTTAAACACTACTGAATCTAAATGTATAAAGACCTGTCTGTTTTGGTTTCTTGGCTTTACAAGATACAGATTGAAAGGTTACCTACTGAGAGTCCAGACTGATATAATTTTGAAGAGCGGCCAAACCACAAGTCATTGATGTCAGATGTTGGCTCACGACTGTCTGGATACAGAACTCAGCATCAGTGACCACAAATGAAAAACGTTTAAGGGTATATACGCTAGGATCATGGCTGAAGTAGATTACTTTCTTAGTACAGGAGACAATAGGGGAGATAATTGCTTTTATGAAATATGAATAGTTTATATGAAACCATTTTTGGTACTTAGTACCTTTAATTTGTTTCTGACTTTGATTGGTGTTAGGCTCTCTGCCTATTCATGGGAAAAAGGTTGCTTTAATATTGTCCACAAGGTTTTCCTTTTTTATACAATTTTTGTCTAGCATTAAACAGATGTTTGGTATTGTCCTGGTGGACCCAGATTTAAGTTATTTATGCTAATAGTCTGTAGGCAAAGCTATTGATAAATATACAACAGCCTCCTAAGTAGTTATTAGCATACAATCTAGATCCAACAGTTGTTTTCCCACGACTTGATGAAATTCATGTGGCCAAAAAGCAGAACATTGAATGGTGTGGGCAGTTGACATTTCGTGTTGATGAAAAATCAAATACCAGCCTGTAAATAGCCTGGTTTTCCAAAGTCAGCAATAATCTAGTAAACAGGGCACACCCAAACTGAAACAAAAAACACTAATGTTTAAGATAAAATAATCAGAAATATATTCAGCTGCATTAAGAGCATCTTTTATTGTAGATCTAAGGGAACACTGCAATGTGATAGAGTTGAATTCATTAAGTGCATTATGGCAGGAATTAATATATCTTAATAGCTAAAGAGGCAATTCTATAACAATTACTATTTCTGAATAAGATGGTAAGAACACTAACCACCCGAAATGATTCATTTAAAATGGCAGAAAAGTAAACGTTTAAAGGGATATGAAACTGACATACAATTTTAAACAAGTTTACAATTTACTTTTATTATCAAAATGTCTTCATTCTCTTGGTATCCTTTGTTGAAGTAGTAACAATGCCCTAGTGGGAGCTAGCTTAAAGGGACAGTCCAGTCAAAATCCAACTTTCATGATTCAGATAGGGTCTGCAATTTTAAACAACTTTCAAATTTACTTTTATCATCAAATGTGCTTTGTTCTCTTTGTATTCTTTGTTTAAAATATCCCTAAATAGGCTCATATGCTAATCTCTAAGCCCTTGAAGGCCGCATCTTATGTCAGTGAATTTGGACAGTTTTTCACAGCTAGACTGCACTAGTTCATGTGTGCCATATAGATAACATTGTGCTTACTATTGTGGCTTTAACTAGGAGTCATCGCTAATTGGCTAAAACGTAAGTCTGTCAAAAGAACTGAAATAAGGGGGCAGTCTGCAGATGCTTAGATACAAGGTAATTACAGAGGTAAAACGTTTATTAATATAACTGTGTTGATTATCCAAAACTGGGGAATGGATGATAAACAATAAAAATTCTTGTGTAGACTGTCCCTTTAAGCAACCAATCAGCAGCTAGCTCCCAGTAGTTCATGTGTTTTAACAAAGAATACCAAGAGAATAAAACAAATTAGATAGAAGTAAATTGGAAAGTTGTTACAACTGTATGCTCTGTCAGAATCATGAAAGAACATTTTTAAGTTTCATGTCCCTTTAATCTTTCATGATTCCAATAGAGCATACAATTGTAACAAATTTCCAATTTACTTTTTTTTATAGTATTTTTGTTGTGGTTCTTTTTCTGTTCCTATAGAATTTAATGGTATGCAAATGTACAGTTTAAGACTAAAATAAAATATCTGCCTGTCAAAATGGTTTCTTTCCTTTGAAAGCATCAAAGTCACATCTGCCTCCAGTGCTTTCTATTGCCCTTCAAATACGCTTCTTTTTTCATTTTTTATTTATTCAGGAAATGAAATGATACAGCTTACAAATTTATAAACATATGGCATATGTCTGTGAATTCAAATTATGTAAGTGATGGTATCAGTACAGTCCGGGGTTTTTTCATTTTCACAATTTTTCAATTTTTCCTTAACAAATACTGAACAAAACCAACAAGAAAAGAGAAAACAATGGTTATTAAGTTGTTCACTATATTTGAACATAGATTCACATGGCTTGGATTGATGTCCGAGAGGTTAGGAGAATGGGGAGTGTAAGGTTAAGGAGAGGGATGGAAGAGAGGAGAAGGGAAGGGAGAGGGCTAAAAGATGGGTGCGGATTGGGGGGGGAGAGGAGGAGACCACCCCAAGAGTTACTTTAAGAGCCGAATCCACCAGGAGAGTGTTTGTTTGTGTTTTAAGGGGCAAAGAGGGGATTGGCAAGAGGGGGCTTTCACGTACTAAATATTTTGTAAGGACTCTTCGCAAATAAATTTGATCTCGGCAATTTAATTTATAATGCCTGTATTCCTCCAAGTCTAGAAGTTCTTGTACTCTATCTTTCCACACGAATACGCTTCTTTTAATTACTCCTGTTTTTGGCTCTGGACTACTTGCAGGAATACTTGCAGCCAGTCCAGAGCTGAAATGTACATAATACACAGTAGCAAACATTTGTAAAGTGCTGCAATGGTGCCTTCAATGCTTTCAAATGAAAGACGAGAAGCCATTCTGATAGATACGAACATATTTATGAGAAACTAAAGGGGCACCATCAAATGTTTTCTTTCATAAATTTTAAAACATTTTTTATCATTACAACAACTAAATTCATTTTTATTTTATAGTTCAGATAGAGCTTACATTTTAACAAGTTTTCAATTTACTTTTATTATCAATTTTGCTTCATTCTCTTGGTATCCTTTATTGAAGGAGTAACAAGCACTACTGGTAAGCCAATGAAAATAGGCAACCAATCAACAGCTAGCTTTCAGCACCTGAGTTTACAGTAGTTATGTTTTTCAAAAATTGTTTAAAATTGTATGCTCTATCTGAATCATGAAACAAAAGGGTTGTAATGTCCCTTTCTTACTGATGGACACTCAGATATCTCCAATTCCTAAAATGTTCTTTGCTGAGCATTTACTAAATCTTGCATACTTCTCCCTGGAGGTTGAAGGCTGCCCATAGGAAATCTACCTGTTAAAGTTAAACAGATCAGTTTATGGAAATCACACAACTTGATACTGTATTCCTTTTTCTCTGGAGCACGCACATACACCCCAAAAGCAAATACAGCTTTGTGTGTTTTATTAAGAATTCAGGATCAAACATAAACCCACACCCTGATAAAAATGAAATCTGCATCATGACAAATGTGACAGAAATGTCTCACTTATCAATCAAAAAAAGATAAGTCATGTTATGAAAAGAATTTAAGAAAAAAAAAAATGATAACAATATAACACAGCCTATGAACTTTGCCAGTTTCTTATGAAAACTTATCAGGTATCCCAATATGTAAAAGATCAAAGTATTAATGGTATAATTAATGTAGCTATTGGCATTTGATTTTGCCTGCCAACCCCTAACACAATACTGCACATTCATCTTGGTATCTGGAAAAACTGGTAGGTGTCAGTCAGCCTAGGCCCAAATCAGATATTAGATTAAACCTACAACCCTGTAGCCTCTGTCAGTCATATATCCACATCAGACCTCAGGTCAAACCCACAATCCTATAGTCCCTTTCAGTCATGTGCCCACATCTGACCAATTTAGGGTTACCAGGCATCCAGTATGTAACCAGTATTCAACTGTCAGTCCAGTAAAACACACACAAAGTAATTATTACTTGATTTTGGAACATGGCAGACATGCTACTGGGTTTTAGGTCTGATCTTAAAGTGATGGTAAGCTCTACAATTTTTAAAATCAGATCCGGAATGTTAGTAATATTTTAGATGGAGTTCATTCATCGATTGCAATGAAGATGAGCTATAACTTACTTTTTAATAAAGATTTCAAATTCCCACTCTCCACCGCCCACTTCAAAAGTACATTTTTATGTGAACTAATGGTTTGAAATGTTCTCCAATCAGCGCTCTAGCTACAACACACATGCCATATGGGGAGAGCACTGATTGGACAACAATTCAAACTTTTAACTCACAGAAAAATTGACTTTTGAAGTGGGCGGCAGAGCGTGGGGCGCAACTTTATTACAACTGATGAAGGAAACTCCATCTAAAATATCCCTAACATTCTGGATTTGTTTTTAAAAAGGGGGGAGTTTACAATCACTTTAAGGATGAGCATTTAATTGATTGACGGTGGCTGTAGACAGGGGGGTCAGAGGGAGCTTTTCGACCAGTTATTATATTTTAATTTTTTTAATTACTAGAACTTTGCAGGGGTTAAATATATCGGGCAGTCAAGGGAATAAATGCAAGCATTATGGATCATCAACATTGTTTGCATGCAATCCATGTATCTTCCATTCATGCTCTGGTTTCACATATCAATGGTTAATATTTATCATGTGACCATTAGTACTTGTGTCGAATATTACAAATGTGCAAAGCCATTTATCAAATGAATTTACCTCAGGTAATTGATTTCTGTTAGGGCTTGTACTAACATTATTAATGCCGGACGATGCAAATGTGTAAAGCTTTTTTTTATTATGACCCTTTGTTTCACGTTTATTAAGCCTTAATTCTCTCTCCATTCATGTATTGCTATATCATTTTCAAGTGTATTTAAATGTGCAATAGAGATAATAGGTAATGCCAGGTTTTCAAAATCGTTAAAGAAGGGTGGTATTGTAAATTGTTTGTAAGTGCAATGCCTAACCGACAACTTGTAATATATGCTTGCTATTACCACTTTGTGCATTCCATTTAAAATATAGTTTGTGCATTAAAGGGACACTGAACCCACACTTTTATGATTCAGATAGAGCATGCAATTTTAAGCAACTTTCTGATTTACTCCTATTATCAATTGTTCTTTGTTATCTTGGTATCTTTATTTGAAAAAGCAGGAATGTAAGCTTATAAGCCGTCCCATTTTTGGTTTAGCACCCTGGGTAGCGTTTGCTGATTGGTGGCTACATTTTAGCCACCAATCAGCAAGTGTAAATTTTTATTGCGGTCGTTATATTGAATAGAAAATTAGCAAATCTAGGCAAGTATCCCTGCTTGCTTTACCCCAGAAATACTCTGTATACACTGTTACCGATGCACTAGGGAATAAGATATGCAAATTAGATATTCAATATCTGACGGTTTTTGCTTCCAAGCACTGTTTTAATCACAGTAATTCCCTTTATGGGTAGGATATCTTACCCAGAGTTCCCTGGTGCATTGGTAACAGTGTATGAAGAGTATTTCTGGAGTAAAGCAAGCAGGCATACTTGCCTAGATTTGCTCATTTCCTATTTAACAATTCTACATCTCTTACTTTCATGTAATGGAGGATTTTAATCTCATGGTTGTACCTCCACCATAACTAAAAATAGTATTTGCTTTTTATATATTTATATGAATATAGATATATAAAAAAAAAGAAATATTTAAAAATAAAAAGAAAATTCTCTTGTAAGTGAAGAATATTGGAATGTTAAATATTTATTTTAAAAACACAGTAAAACACATTACAATGTTAAAAAAAAAAGATTTTTTTTTCATGTTGAAAGGTATATAAATATGTTTGTGTATGTGTAAACATGTGTATATATGTGTAAATATGTATGTATATACATATTTATTTACACATTTAACACATAATTAAACATGAATATACATATATCTATACAAATATTTAGACATAACGTATATTTATACATAATAACCTTTGCCAGTCAAATTCCTTGTCATACTACACCAAATCCCTTTTAACCATTGTAAATCATTTATATTAATAGTTATAGAAAATATTTTTATCAGAAAATGCATATAGTAGCATAATACTTTATTTTATTGTACTTATGTTGTGTTTGGTGCAACTTTTTTTAACCCTTACACTTTACGCAGTCTTCACGCTCACTAAACGAGCGCAACCGTTTACTTTCTACTTGTAATATACGTGCTAGTTATTGCGTTTGGGATATTGCTTATTGCGTCCTGCGCTAACATTAGCACGCCACTTGTAATCTAGACCTATGCTTCCTGTGTTTGTAATTTAAGGTTTGGGAAGCTGAAGAAAATGTTGCTTGGGATAAACGTGACCATTTCTAGAGTAGGAACAAATAATATACAACGCTTGTATTAACAGATTGCCAAGAGCTTTATTATTGATTTATTGAGGAAACCTCATTGATCTGCTTGAACCTTTGTGTGTGTGTTCTGCATAAGGATAGCTGAGGCAAACCTAAAAAAAATCACAGGAACTCGGTGTCCTAGTTTTGTAAGATTTCACGTGTTTTCTCTTTTATCTGTATTAAAACTTTATACACCTTCTTTCTACCTTGTTTCTATCATTTAAAGGAAGAATGAAGTAAAAGTCAAACCATGATTCAAATACATAATTGGAAAAAAAAATCCAATTTACTTCTGTAATCAAATGTGCTTGTTCTCCTCATATCCTTTGTTGTACAGCATATCTGTATATGTTTAGGAGCATGCACTTATTGTGAGCACTACGTGTGTTTGCATTTTTTTTGTTTTAGCAAGCCTCTTATACTTAGAAAACTTGGTTAGTTGTTGGAGTCTGTGAGGCTGATTTATCATATGTCTGGCTGACATAATCCGCTGTAGCGGGTCATGTCCTCCAGACATCGATAAATGCCGACAGCATACACTGTCGGCATTTATCATTGCACAAGCATTCCTTGTTAAATGCTTGTGCAATGAGAGTGGGAATTTGGCCCAATCGTCCGCTATAAGGGGGTGTCAATAAATCCAATCATGAATTGCTGTCCCTCAGAGGTGGCGTATGAGTTAAGGAGCAGTGGTCTTAAACCTTAACCTTAAACTTAGCTTATGTTTCCGGCGGGCCTGATGGCTCTCGCGGAAACAGCTGCATTTAGCAGCATTCGGGGGTTGTTAAATCGGCCCCCAAGTCTTTAAATTGGCTAGTGCAAATAAACTACTTAAAAGGACAGCTGCTCATGCTTTGTGTACACTTCCTGAGCAACCAGCTTCTACTAAGCATGTGCAAGAGTTCAGCTCATGTTTTTAATGTTCCTTAATATTTAATTCCTTCAGCAGAAGAGATGAAATAACAGGCTTTTAAACTTAATTGACAACATGGTAGCATTATTTTATGGAGAGCAAATCTTTACACTTACAGTAAAAAAAAACAGTTATAATTTAAAAGAATGCAATTGCATATTTAGGGGCCGATTTACTAAAGTGCGGACGGACATAATACGATGTAGTGTATCATGTCCTCCGCACATCGATAAATGCAGACAGCATATGCTGTCGGCATTTATCATTGCACAAGCAGTTCTGGTGAACTGCATGTGCAATGCGGCCCCTTGCAGATTTGCGGCCAATCGGACGCTAGCAGGGGGTTTCAATCAGCCCGATCGTATAGGATCGGGCAGATTGAAGACCGCAGCCTCAAAGGCTGCGGACAAGTTAACTGCTTCCGGCGAGACTAAAGGCTCGCGCGGAAACAGGGGCATCAAGCTCCATTCGGAGCTTGATAATACGGCCCCTTATTCTCAAGCTAATATTGGCTTTTCATACATCATTATATCTAGCATTTATTTACAGCCAGATTACCAAATATATCAGTATTGCAGGGCTGTGTTCAGAATAGCTCAAGTCAATGGTAAAAATGAATTACCAGAGAATGTTTAGTGCTGGCGACATCCTTAGCATGCCCTTTACTCTCAATGGATAGCAATAGCCACTGCTAGACATTGCTCATATTACAAGATGTGAGTTATGTGTTAAGTGGGACTTGAGACATGGGGGCATATTTATCAAGAGACAAGAGACCGCTGTTCCATAACTTGTCCACCTGCTTAGAGGTGGCAGACAGAAATCAACCTGATCGCATACGATTGGGTTTATTGACATCCCCTGCTAGCGGCCAGTTTGTCCGCAAATCTTTAGGGGGCAGCATTGCACCAGCGGTTCACAAAACCTGCTGGTGCAATAATAAATGCCGACAGCTACTTCCTATAATTTCCGCTCGCACATTGATAAATATGCCCTATGGGGTTCAATTTATTAAATGCCGGGTGGACATGATTCGCTGTAGCGAATCATATCCGCCCAACATCGCTAAATGCCGCCAGTATGTGCTGTTGACATTTAAGATTGCACAAGGATTTCTTGTGAAATGCTTGTGCAATGCCACTCCCTGCACATTCACGGTCAATTGACCGCTAGCAGGGGGTGTCAATCATCCTGATCGAATCGGGATGATTCTAGTCCACCACCTAAAAGGTGACGGACAAGTTTGGGAGCAGCGGTCTTACGACAACTGCTTCTTAACTTAAGTTTCCAATCAGCTGGAAACTTCGGGCAGAGAATGCAGCATCCGCTGCTTGTTAAATCTAGCCCATGAAGTAAAGTATTAGGGCTAGAACAAGTAAAACTCATCTAAATCATATTAAAATAAAGTATTACACTCATATATCACTCAGAAGAAAATGCTATTTTTATTTAAAAACAAACAAACAAACAAAAAAGCATATATATATATATTTATTTAAAATAAAAATAACGAAGAACAATGCTATTTAAACTATTTCTTAGCGCAGTTTCGGCTTTAGTGCATTTGGCTTAGCTCACCTCCAAAAGGCAGAACAGGGTTCTGTGGCGTGCCCCATATAAGTGTATGGGGAGAGGGAACAAACGCAGCCGCACTATTTGGGCTCAAGATCTTATTGTTGCGAAAACTTTTAGCTTTCAACTTATAATATGAGCGCAAGAATAAGAGCACCATTGATTTATATTTTTGTGCTCCACTTGTAATCTAGTCCTTAGTGTTTAATGTCCCCCTAATGCTTTAGTTAGTTTTAGGTATCTGCTTTTATGTAAAATAAATTATTTTGTATTTATTGCTTAACATTTAATTCTACCTGTATTGACGGTTTGTTATCCTGCAAACCCACATACATTACAAAAATAATAATTAATGGGTCTGTTCTTGCTGTTCGATGAGTTGTTCATAGGTAAGCAAGAGAAGGTTATGGTACGGGTTGTCTGTATTATGCTGAGTGATGTGGAGTATGCCAGGTTTGCTCTGAGCTGTGTATTGAGAAATTTCGCGCTGTGTGAATTGTATAAGTTTTGTGTTATTGTTGAAATTGGTTTGTGTCTCAGATTCTGTGACATCAGCAATTTTGTACATGGAGCTTACAAATTAAGGCTAGACACTAGAGTTAATAAAAGGGCTTAAGATACAGCCTAGCAACTAAAAGGCTAGTGTGCACGAGGAACCAGCTGATGGAAAGCGAGGTACCTCTAGGGATGTATAATAATGAGATAACAATGTGTAGCACTCTAGGGCTAGACGTCCTTGGGGATGCGTCATCTTTAGGAAAAAGCCAAGCGAGGAATAAATACATTAAAGAAAATATGACACTCATTATACTGGGTCTACGATTGTACTAATTTAAGTGACATAGTACTCGAAATCTATCATTCATGCACTTAAAATGTTAAAAATATTAATTTTAATTAAAAAAAAAAGGTTAACGGGACAAGGATTTTAATATTAAACTTTATGGATTTAGATACAGCATGCTTTTTTAAAAACAAAAATACAATCTGCATTTTTTCAAAATTTTAGCTCTTATTAAAACTGGTTGAAACTTAGCTGCTGTTCATAAGAGCATATTTAGATATACTTGTGAATGTGCACATGTCTTAACCCCCTCAGGACCGGGAATTTCAGAGAAAAACTAGCCCAAAGTACCAGAGGATTTTTAGCATTTTTGCTATTGCTCCATTTATACATAATTAGAGCATTGTTTTGAAATTCTTTGCAATGAATGGGGTTAATTGGTTAGCTTTCCAGGGTAATAGTATTCTAGTGTAACGTTTACCCTCCCACCTGATACCTTCTGCCACCCTGAACCACATGTTAACCCTCATAAACAGTCCCCCCCACATACACACACACTTTTCACCACCATCTTAGGTACTGGCAGACATTCTTTCAGTATTTAGTTTTAGGGCTTTTTTTTAATTAGTTTTATTTAATTTATTTTTTCTGAAGCATAGGATCCACCTCGCCCTCCCACCTCCATGATCACTCTCAAACAGATTCTTAATGGTCTCTGCCATCTTTGGTACTGGCAGCTGTCTGCCAGTACCTGGTTTCTTTAATCTCTTTAATTTGGTTTAATTATTTATTTATTAATAACAAAATTATTTCTGTAGTAAAGTCCCCCCCTTCACCCTCCCACCAATTCACCATCCCCTCCAATTGATTGCATGTAGGGCCCCTCCCCCTCTCCTCCCTTTCATTAGCCCCTTTGCTGCATCTTTTCTCTCCTTCATTCTCCCTTCTCTTCTGTAGCGTAGGGAACCCCCTTCCTCCTCCTTCTCCCCCCTCTGGCGACAGGCCGCCCAGCCGCCTTCTTCCTTCCCTCACACACCACCCACAGCACCACCACAGCAGATACAGACAGTAACACTGTCTGTGTCACTATCTGTATTTGCGAAACAGTACTCCCTTATCATATGAAGGCAGATGCCTTCTGGCCCCGGCTGTAATCTCGGCTGTCTAAACTGACAGCCAGGCCTGCAGCATTTGCTAAAGTGTTGGAACCGGGTATCCTGGGCAAATTACTGTGGGACGTAGTACCTACATTCCATTGGCGAAAGGGGTAAAACATTATATAGCAACAGTGCTTTCAACAGTGTTTGTAACTATGTTTTACATATAATTCTCAAGGCACGTGCACACTACTAAACCTATCTCAGTATACTGTCTTTGAAAGGAGTTTAGTTTCAACAACGAGTACCAAAAGGTACATTTGTTAATTTGATTTTTTTTTTTAATTGCATGCTTTTTTTAAGTCATGCAAGTTCTTTTGATATCCATTTCCCTTTAGGAAAAATTTGCTTAAAGGGATATTGAACCCAAAGTTTTTCTTTCATGATTCAGATAGAACATACAATTTTAAGCAACTTTCTAATTACTCCTATTATCAATTTTTCTTTGTTCTCTTGGTATCTTTATTTGAAAAAGCAAGAATGTAAGCTTAGGAGCTGGCCCATTTTTGGTTCAGAACCTGGGTACCGCTTGCTGATTGGTGGCTACAAGCACTACCCAGGTTCTGAACCAAAGAAGGGCAGGCTAATTGATAATAGGTGTAAATTAGAAAGTTGCTTAAAATTGTATGCTCTATCTGAATCATGAAATAAAACATTTGGGTTCAGTATCCCTTTAAAGTTTAATGTGAAACTATCAGGAAGTGCATTTTGTCAATGGTTGGTGGAGACAAATTCCAAAGGAAAAAAAAAAGTTTGTTTATTCAGCACAGAATAAAATAAATAAATACATTGTAATTTGTAAGATTTAAACAAGGCAAATGCATTTACCATTCATTTCAAAATAGTATAGGTATACCGAAATATGTCAAATTTGTAGACCAGATAATTCTTAAAGAAGAAATATATTCTTGTAAAATTTCCGTACTTGGAGATATATAATTTGTATATTGTGCAGTCTCTCAGACAGACTGCTAAATTTATTAAGAGGTCTCTGTAGCATCTCCAGGTTCACCACTTCCATTGATACATGCTATGAATGTCATTATAAAAAACATGCTGGCAGTTCATGTTGTATGAATCTAAGTACAAGATAAATACCCAACTGTATATTGAATGTTATGTTCTGTGTCCTGTATAAAATGTATTTAACATATTGCTTGTTTTCTTAAAAGAACATGTTTTATATAGCTTTGCATTTTTTTTTGTATTTTTATTCTAGTCTCCTGATCTAATTTGTGGGATAATTTATTACATTATAATTTCTTATTTGTTTCCAATCAAGATATCCTGTCTGTATTATTAGCCCCTGGCCTGAAACACTTTACTTTTTTCACCCACGTATAACTTGCTACATGTTCATTCTATTATACACTTTGCATCAGGAATCCAGATTGACAACATACATTTCTTTTTTTTTTTTGCATCTGTGACATATACATTTACATCTTAACTGTCAGCATTAAAACATGCATTTTCATTAGATTTTAAATAGCCAATAATCCTGTCAAAAATAATATAATGCATATTAGTCTGATGTTAGATAATGTTAGAAGCTTCTGTACAGACCACTTATATGTATTTTAAGTGACACATGTATTTGAATTTAATCTTTCTGTCTTCACTTGTCATGTTAATGTTACAACATGGTAGCATTGTTTCTAAGAACAAATGGCAAGTTACAGTGCATTGAAGTGTATTGTTGCGAGCAGAACGACTAAATTGGTCTTCCAGATGTTTAAAGAATATAGGCTGGATCAAGCACTTTAATGAATACCCTTTGCAAATAAAGTCTGCCTTTAAAACTGGCTTGTAAATGTCACACCAGGATAAATATAAACAGTATAAAGAGAACTCCACTCTAATTATACATGACCTCTTTAAATGGACACAGTTAGGCTACTTATTGCTACATCCTACACATATCGAGAGAAGGCTGTGCCAAAAAAAACTTCCTAGTCTTTAACGATCTGCTAGTACAGCACTGAGAAGCACTTGTAAAGTCTATAGTATACTAGTAGGCTGTCTTGTAGAACACATCCATATCACAAATATGCCAAGAAAGCAGAGCGCTATAAATGTGCCAAACAAAATTTGCTGGTACAGTCAACTTTTGTGTGAGACTTCAGTTAATCAGGAATAGTTATTGGAACAGTTATTGGAACAGGAATACAGAGAGATACATTGCAATTGTGGGTATAAAATTAAATAGAAATAAACATAAAATAAACCTAATCTTTTTTCTTGTTGGTAACCCTGGAAGCAACTCTCTTCCTATAATTTGTCTGTTTGAGATCCAGTGTAGGAATCTTCATGAGATTAAACCCTAGTAAACTACATGTTCTTTGCACTCACACAACTTCTTGTAGTCTAAGGAACATTATTGTAAAATGTACTCATACCATCCTTGCTTCACCATCTTACAGTTTATAGACCATTGGAACACTATCATAAAATTCAGTCTATATATACATAGACGATAGAAGTGGCACACTATTTAGTGCTTTAGCTTGTGTGCAAACACCACCGGAAGTAAACTTTTATTGCGTGCATGTTAGCGTGCATATTACAAGTTGAAAGTAAAATGTTTGTGCAAGATCGAAACTCAATGCGAGATAACTTTAGGACTTTGGATATCGCAACCACGCTAACTTCTTCTCGCCATAGTCATTAACAGAGTGGGCTGTTAAAAAGAAAAACCTAACACTTATCTCTCATGCACTAGCCCGACCCTGTGTTAGACCTAAACCCAACTGTAGTTATGCATATTTTACATTGCTATGTTCTTCAGATAGAAGAAAATGTTATTTTCTTTATATATATATATATATATATATATATATATATATATATATATATATATATATATATATATATACCAATCCAATTTCAGGTGCACTCCATAAGACAATCACAGCTGCCGGGGTGCTGCATAACACATACATACACAGTCCAGTTTTACTCAATATAGAATAAAAAATGCTGCACTCATCGGTCTTAAAAAAAGTTGTTTTATTCTTTTCTAAATCGCATCCAAAACACAGTTTACCCCCAAACGTTTCGGTACCTACCTAGTACCTTTATCAATGGATATAATGCACATCTCCAAAAAAGATGCTGGCGGCCAATTAGCTGTGAATCTGCAGGGGGCAGCGTTGGGAGCTACTGGTGCAATGCTGAATATGGAGAGCATATTGCTCTCCGCATTCAGCGAGGTCTGGCGGACCTGATGCGCACTGTCAGATCAGGTCCGCCAGACCTTTGAAAAATATCCCCCCAAATCTTGTTCTGTCCCGAAACGTCACATTAATAAAAGGTTTTTTATTGTTGTCACAAACGTCGCTGGACCAGTGAGTGCTTTTTTCACAAATCTTATATATATATATATATATATATATATATATGTGTGTGTGTGTGTGTTTTTTTAAAATATACAGTATCTATACTTATATATCTATATGAATATGTACTGGTATAGATATATATAAATATTTAAAATATTAAGAACATTTTCTACTAAGTGAAAAACATTGGAATATAAAATATTTACTGTAAATACACAGTAAAACATATTATAAAATATATTAAAATTGAATACAAATTATTTTTCATTTTTTAAGGTATTTGAGTAGAAATGACTTCAGGGTGTATGTATGTATGTGTATATATATATTCATTCAAATATAAACAGAACATTCACCGTAGTGAAAAGAGTCCAGCAGTTAATGGGCCGAGTGTAGAGAAAGTAAAAATTAACTTTTATTCGTATCGCAAGTAAAAAAGTATTCCAATACAAAGAATCAAAATGTAACAATACCACAGCCAGTGAATCAACCTAGCATCATAGTACTTTCACATCCAACATGTTTCGTGCTGTTACAGCACTTCAAATAATATTCAAATATATAGATATGTGTATATATGTTTTTATATGAGTTTATATCTATGTATATACACATATAAATACTTAAAAACACATTTATATACACACACATATTTACACGTATATATATATATATATATATATATACACACACCATTCAAATACCTTGTCATATACCATATATATATTTTTTACCCTTATATACATTTTTATTAATATTTATATACATAATTTTTTTTACCAAATAATCTATGTATGTGTATAACACTTTAATATATTTATGTTGTGTGTGTTGAATTTTTTTTCCCTAACTCTTACATTTTACACTAGGGGTAGATTTATCATATATAAATGAAATTTAGATGCGCCTAAAAAAGTGTCATACGTGATATATGGACAGCTGCTAAAATTCCAGTAGGCATTTGTGGCACTTAACAAGTGCTTTATACTTTGTAAGCATAATCATTTACTGCGTGTGTGGAGACCTAGTTACACTGATTGTGCACTATTGTGGCGCCTTCTTCTGCTCTCTCCTTTCTGTTGATTTATCAAATGCAAGGCGGACATGTTTTGCAGTAGCGAATTATGTCCGCCCAACATAACTAAATGCAGACAGCATACGCTGTTAGCATTTATCATTGCACAAACATTTCTGGTGAAATGCTTGTGCAATGCCACCCCCTGTACATTCGTGGCCAACCGGCTGCTAGCAGGGGGTGTCAATCATCCCGATCGTATCGGATCGGGATGATTGCAGTCTGCCACCTAAAAGGTGGAGGACAAGTTAAGGAGCAGTGGTCTTATGACCGCTGCTTCTTAACTTAGGTTTCAGGCGAACCTGAAACCTCAGGGGTAGAAAGCAACATTTGCTGCTTGATAAATCTACCCCTAGGTCTCCACTCGCGCAAACCCGACAAGCGCTAAATTTGACTGTGCTCGAGCGAACGTGTTTACTTTCAACTTATATGCACGCAAGTTACTGCGGTATTGATTATTGTGACCCACGTTAACAATAGCGTGCCACGTGTAATCTAGCCCATAGTCATATTTTAAAATAATTTTACCTACTGAGATGCTGTATGTGCAATCTTGTCTTTTCCTTCCCAGAATACCCAGCTTCTAGTGATATAACTTTTATACAGACTTGCTGGACATTACCTATGTATAACTTCATAAGTGAACCAGAATTTATTTTTACAATATAACAAATTTATAGTATTGTTTAACTTTTTTTAAAAATTTTTTTATATATGAGGCACCTTTCCCAGGCAACATATTTGAAAAGAAAGACTTTTAGAGACACTTTTTTACATTTGCTCTCATATAGGGGGATATTTATCAAAGGTCTGTCGGACCTGATCCGACAGTGCGAATCAGGTCCGCCAGACCTCGCTGAATGCGGAGAGCAATACGCTCTCCATATTCAGCATTGCACCAGCAGCTCTTGTGAGCTGCTATTGCAACGCCGCCCCCTGCAGATTCGCGGCCAATCGGCCACCAGCAGGGGGTGTCAATCAACCCGATCATACTCGATTGGATTGAATTCTGTCGATGTCTGTCCGCCTGCTAAGAGCAGGCGGACAGGTTATGGAGCAGCGGTCTTTAAACCGCTGCTTCATAACTGCTGTTTCTGGCCCTGAAGGCTCGCCAGAAACACGGGCCCTCAAGCTCCATCCAAAGCTTGATAAATGGGCCCCATAGTTACATTTTTTAAAGGTTAGCTTGAAAAATCCATGGAGCTGTGGCTTCTATAATATTACTTTGGCTCTTAACATTTCTGGATTACTCTACACTTAATTATATAATATTACAATTATCGTTCCACGAAAAATACCTCAGTATTCTTTCTGGCTCCTAAGGTTTGTCAACCCCTAATTTAAAATGAAATGAAAAGTACCTGCTATGGCTTTTATACAAACAGTACAAACCAAATATGCATTAGAGAGGTGGGTGCCCCAGACCTGTGACCTTACACACACCTTTTATGTTATGACTTCTGTTTGAACATAATTTAGTGCCATATTTATTTCCAACACATGGTATAGATTCCCAGTTGAGTAATCTGTGTTGGGTGGCATTACTCCATAGCAGGGAATAGGATGCAAGTGCTGCAGTGTTGGCTGTAATCCAGGATGTTGCCTCTGTCTCAGTAGCAGTGGCTTCTCACGCAGTGCTGCAGACAGGGGGGAGAGACAAGGTCACTATAGGATTATTGTCAGCAAGGTTATGTGTGCAGGAAGGGGAGCAAAATAAATGGTGTGCAGGCCATGTGAGACAGCATCAAATAAGAAATAAAACATGAATGACCAAAAGAAAGATTTGTGTTCTCTAAAACCCTTGAAAATGTTTATTCTTTATGTAGCTATCACCTCCTAAACAAATCAGGATCAGTTAACGGGGAACATAAGAAATGCAGAAAAACAGTAAGTAAAAAATAAAAGGTTGACATAAATCTTCGACTTAAAGGGACACTTTTATTTAAACATGTTAAGATGCAAAAAAAAGGTTAAGTTGAAAATGTTTTTTTATTTAAATAAATAAATAAAATAAAAAATACAGTATAGTGCATGTTTGTGAAATACGGGTCCATGGTATAGAAGCGTATTAGCGTTGTTCTGTTGGTGGAGAGTAATATCCCCATAAGCATAAAAACAAATGTTTTTGTGTTTCATCGGGATAAGAAGATCTGCTTTACACAAAAACAAACTGTGTAATACATTTTAGATGACTATATCATCCCTTTAAGAGCCAGACAGAATATTGTGAAGCTATATACACATTATTAGGCGCTAGCGTAGGTTGCCTTTTTTTACCTGGGATTTGTTACATCCTGGCTTAAAGGGATATTCCAGCCAAAATTGGAAACCACATGGGTGCATTTTGGTATTGAACACAATCATTTTTGTAATATACATGCATTAGCAAAAATGCTTCTAATAAAAGCTATAGCTGTTTCAAAAGTGTATTTAAGTATGCACCGTGCACCAGCATTTTAAACACAACACTTGCTTAGAGAGCCTAAGGTGCTGGTACCATCTGGTAATTACTCAATGTGTTCATTGCTGACATGATACAAGCCCCAGTGATGATCTGAGCAGCTGCATTATTTAAAATGTGGGTATAGTGACAATATCTAGCAATGCTTCACATGCACGTGCAGAGAAAAATGTTAACACTAAAATAGTGATAACTTTTACTAGAAACATTTTTGCTAATAAATGTATATTGTAAATATGTTTCTATTCAAAGATGTAATTCATCTATGTGCATTTAGATTTTGACTGGAATGTCCCTTTAATGAAAAAGTTAATATTTTGGAGGATGATACTATTGTATGTTTATTGTTTTTGGCGCAGTGACAGATACGTTTAGAGATAAAAGGTCAACAGATAATGATAAAGTGACATGATTTTCCAGATATAAACTATTTGGCAATGCAGATTATTATTTCTTAGAAATTAATTGTATGATTTATTTGTAAAGTATTATCGTGTTTAGCAATATTGAAAGATATTATCCATGATATATTTATAGCAATAAATAAGGTATCAGACCGCATACGCCTGAAATGCAGAAGAAAATGAAGAACGGTCCAAAGAGCTTACCATTATTCATAGATAAAATGGGAAATTTGTGGTAGTAAAAGACATGTCTTTGAAGATAGATGGGAGAATTTGACAAAGAGAAGGGAACGATGTAAAGAATATATAGCGAGAAGAGAAAATGATCTTCATACAATGAAAGAGTAGAGAGGGTATAGATGGAAGAGAGAAGATGTGAGAGCAGGAGAGGTGTTAGTGCAGGGTGGAAGCAATAGGGGAGGTAGAGTCACTGCGTATTTGTTGCCCACTCATCCGTGGCTGGGATTTTAGCTCAGCGCCATTTTAGAATGCTGATTATCCTACCAGTTTTGCTGGTAATATAGTGACTTGGATTATTATTAACCCTTTTTGTTCAGAGGTTAATTTCAAGAAAGGGCAGCCCAGTTTATAATAACAAAATCCACAGTATCTGTGCAAGGAAGGGCATGATAAAAACATGACAAGGCAGCTGTCAATCATGAGTGTGGCAAGACATTAAAGGGACACTAAACCCAAAATTTTACTTTCATGATTCAGATAGAGAATACAAATTTAAACAACATTCCAATTTACTTCTATTATTTATTTTGCTTATTTTATCAGATATCCTTTGTTGAAGAAATAGCAATGCACATGGGTGAGCCAATCACACAAGGCTTCTATGTGCAGCAACCAATCAGCAGCTACTGAGCCTATCTAGATATGCTTTTCAGCAAAGATTATCAAGACAATAAAACAAATTAGATAATAGAAGCAAATTAGAAAGTTGTTTAAAAATGCATGCTCTTTCTAAATCATGAAAGAAACAATTTGGGTTTCATGTCCCTTTAAGGATAAGATGCAGATCTGAGATCGGTGCCCCTATAAGACGTTGGGCATGAAAGAAAAAAATTGGGTTTCATGTCCCTTTAAGGATAAGATGCTAATCTGAGATCGGTGCCCCTATAACCTAGACTGCCATTACAAGTCATGTCATAATTGTATTAGAATTGCTAACTAATGATTGGCTTGAAATACAATGTCACATGTAAGGTAGAAGCATACTATTTGCTAAAAATACATCCAGGTATATTTTGCAGCAGTCATAATTTGGCAGTATGTTGGACACCAAGGTCTGCATATTCATTATAGAAGAGTAAAACCTGCCAATGATAAACATTGTTGTAGAAGCTAAAAATAATCTTACATATTTTCTCATTCTAAACAAGTAAACATTGCATCTTCCTTCTCTAGCATTTGACAGACCATGCTACTGCAAGTCAGTAGGCAACATTCAACTTCTCTCTTCCATTTCTCCTGACGCACCAACAGTGAGGCTTAGTGAATCACCTACCTTGAATAACATAGCAACTGTAGAAATTGGAGAAGTTGGATGCTGCTGTTTGTGAATTCTACCCTGCGACTGCCAATCACACACCACTGTCTCAGCTTAGTCATTAGTCATATCAGATGTAACAACAATGTGCCACATGGTAGCTTTTGTAGAAGTATTTTGTGCAGATCAGACTATGTTGCGGACAACAATGACATATTGAAGTATTGTATCATAAAGAGAGTGTTTAGGATTTGCTGGGAACTCCCTTTTATTTTTGTTGCTTGCATGAAACATCGCTTAAGCTGTCAGCATTTGATGGGTTTTGATTTTCTTTGCATATAAATAGACCTGCGTTGGGCCATAGCAGTTATAAGTGATAAGCCTGAAGATTTTTCATGACTGACCTGAGATTAAAAATGTGTTACGTACCCATTATGTTGAAAAATACAGTAGAGTCAAAATGAAATTGTCATAATTCAGGTAGAACATTTAATTAAACAACTTTAATCAAATGTGTTTGTTCTTTTAGTATCCTTTGTTGAACAAAATTAGGTAGTTTAAGGAGCAGCTATGCACTATGGGAAGATATCTGGTGATTGGTGACTACACATATGTCTCTTAACATTGGATCACCACCTAGGTTCAAAGAGAGCTGCTCCCGAGCCTAATTTTTAACTAAGGATACCAAGAGAATGAAGCACATTTTATAATAGAGCTAGACAGGAAAGTTGTTTAATTTTTATGCTCTATTTGAATCATGAGGGTTTAAAATTGACTTCACTGTTCATTTAAATTTATTGGGTACACAACTGTTTTAAAGACATTGGAACATCAGGACGTTGGGCATCTCTCTACTCAAAGGAATTCATGCTTAGAATTGTATGTTCTTTGTAGAGTTTAATCTTGTTTTACTACTGATGTGGATATTGGGGCCCATTTATCAAAGGGCTTGCGGACCTGATCCGACACTGCGGATCAGGTCCGCAAGACCTCGCTAAATGCGGAGAGCAATACGCTCTCCGCATTTAACATTGCACCAGCAGCTCACAAGAGCTGCTGGTGCAACGCCGCCCCCTGCTGACTCGCGGCCAATTGGCCGCCAGCAGGGAGCTGTCAATCAACCCGATCGTATTCGATCGGGTTGATTTCCGGCGATTCCTGTCCGTCTGCTCAGAGCAGGCGGACAGGGTTATGAAGCAGCGGTCTTTAGACCGCTGCTTCATAAGTTGTGTTTCTGGCGAGTCTGAAGACTCGCCAGAAACACGGCCCTTCAAGCTCCGTACGGAGCTTGATAAATGGGCCTGTAAGTGTCTGTCTTGCTTAAAGGGACATAATACTCATATGCTAAATCACTTGAAACTGATGCATTATAACTGTAAAAATCTGACAGGAAAATATAATCTGAGCATCTCTATGTAAAAAAGGAAGATATTTTACCTCACAATTTCCTCAGTGCAGCAGAGCAAGTTCTGTGTAAAAAAAAATAATACTTCTGCTGTTGCTCAGCTGCAGGAAAAAAAAAAATGAAGAAATGAACAGCAGTCAATCAGCATCAGCAGTGCTGAGGTCATGAACTCTTTTACTGTGATCTCATGAGATTTCACTTAACTCTCATGAGATTTCATAGTAAACTTCCTTAAACTGAATAGGGAAATAAGATGAGTGTGCACGTAAGCTCACTCCCTTAGCTGTCCCGGGACAGACATACTGATTTGCTGCTTAGAAGTCCATTACAATAGGATGTGGCTACTGAGGAACTTTTGAGGTAAAATATCTTTCTTTTTTACATAGAGATGTTCAGGTGATATTTTCTAGTGAGCGTTTTACAGCTATGATGCATCACTTTCAAGTGTTTCAACATTTGGGTATCATGGCCCTTTAAAGATTTAAGGGCTTGTCAGCTAAAATGATAACAATCTACCAGGTATTGGTATTAATAACTAAAGGATTTAGAAACCACAATGAATAATAGGAGTTGTTGAGATTTGAGGATAGCAAGTTCTGCTCCTTTAGTGAATCTGAGCCAGTATATTATAATGAAGCAATTCCTGAATTAGTATCAATAAAAAATGTCTCAATAAATGGTGTATTTGTTCTTTGGCTTATAGCTGTTTATCAAAACTGCCTGTTATCATGCCAATGTGCAGAAGGTTAAAGGGAACTGTGATAAAAAGGCAGTGAGCTATGTGGACATACCAGTAGATGGAGCTATAAGCAGTGCATACCAGTGCATACTGGGGACATACCAGTAGATGGAGCTATAAGCAGTGCATACCAGTGCAAACTGGGGACATACCAGTAGATGGAGCTATAAGCAGTGCATACTGGGGGCATACCAGTAGATGGAGCTATAAGCAGTGCATACTGGAGACATACCAGTAGATGGAGCTATAAGCAGTGCATACCAGTGCATACTAGGGACATACCTATAGATGGAGCTATAAGCAGTGCATACTAGGGACATACTAATAGATGGAGCTATAAGCAGTGCATACCAGTGCATACTGGAGACATGCCAGTAGATGGAGTTATAAGCAGTGCATACTAGGGACATACTAATAGATGGAGCTATAAGCAGTGCATACTAGGGACATAACAGTAGATGGAGCTATAATCAGTGCATACTAGGGACATACCGGTAGATGGCGCTATAAACAGTGCATACCAGTGCATACTGGGACATACCAGTAGATGGAGCTACAAGCAGTGCATACCAATACATTTATCAAAATCTCTACTTGTTCCATATAGTTGCTAAATCATGTCATCTTATTTCTTTTAAAGTTGCTTCTGATAACCGTCCTATCTATAACTCCGATTATTGATAACCTCCATGTAACCTTCCCAAAATCTCTTCCTTTAGCTTCACATAAACTCCCTATAATAGTTATTGCTTTAACTCCTGATACTCAGTTTACCATCCTCATATTGTGCCATATAATGTATCACTATAACTCCTCCTCATGCTCAGTATAACAGCCTCATATTGTGCCATATAATGTATCACTATAACTCCTCATGCTCAGTATAACAACCTCATATTGTGCCATATAATGTATCACTATAACTCCTCCTCATGCTCAGTATAACAGCATCATATTGTGCCATAAAATGTATCACTATAACTCCTCCTCATGCTCAGTATAACAACCTCATATTGTGCCATATAATGTATCACTATAACTCCTCCTCATGATCGGTATAACAACCTCATATTGTACCATATAATGTATCACTATAACTCCTCCTCATGATCAGTATACCAACCTCATATTGTGCCATATAATGTATCACTATAACTCCTCCTCATGCTCAGTATACCAACCTCATATTGGGCCATATAATGTATCACTATAACTCCTCCTCATGATCAGTATACCAACCTCATATTGTGCCGTATAATTTATCACTATAACTCCTCCTCATGATCAGTATACCAACCTGATATTGTGCCATATAATGTATCACTATAACTCCTCCTCATGCTCAGTATAACAACCTCATATTCTGCCATATAATGTATCACTATAACTCCTCCTTATGATCAGTATACCAACCTCATATTGTGCCATATAATGTATCACTATAACTCCTCCTTATAATCAGTATACCAACCTCATATTGTGCCATATAATGTATCACTATAACTCCTCCTCATGATCAGTATACCAACCTCATATTGTGCCATATAATGTATTACTATAATTCCTCCTCATGCTCAGTATACCAATCTCATATTGTGCCATGTAATTTATCACTATAACTCCTCCTCATACTCAGTATAACAACCTCATATTGTGCCATATAATGTATCACTATAACTCCGCCTCATGCTCAGTATACCAACCTCATATTGTGCCATATAATGTATCACTATAACTCCTCCTCATTCTCAGTATAACAACCTCATATTGTGCCTTATTATGTATCACTATAACTCCTCCTCATGATCAGTATACCAACCTCATATTGTGCCATATAATGTATCACTATAACTCCTCCTTATGCTCAGTATACCATCCTCACATTGTGCCATATAATGTATCACTATAACTCTTCCTCATGCTCAGTATACCATCCTCATATTGTGCCATATAATGTATCACTATAACTCCTCCTTTTGCTCAGTATACCATCCACACATTGTGAAATATAATGTATTACTATAACTCCTCCTCATGCTCAGTATACCAACCTCATATTGTGCCATATAATGTATTACTATAACTCCTCCTCATGCTCAGTATACCAACCTCATATTGTGCCGTATAATTTATCACTATAACTCCTCCTCATGATCAATATAGCAACCTCATATTGTGCCATATAATGTATCACTATAACTCCTCCTCATGCTCAGTATACCATCCTCATATTGTGCCATATAATGTATCACTATAACTCCTCCTTATGCTCAGTATACCATCCACACATTGTGCAATATAATGTATCACTATAACTCCTCCTCATGATCAATATACCAACCTCATATTGTGCCATATAATGTATCACTATAACTCCTCCTCATGCTCAGTATAACAACCTCATATTGTGCCGTATAATTTATCACTATAACTCCTCCTCATGATCAGTATACCAACCTCATATTGTGCCATATAATTTATCACTATAACTCCTCCTCATGATCAGTATACCAACCTCATATTGTGCCATATAATGTATCACTATAACTCCTCCTCATGCTCAGTATACCAACCTCATATTGTGCCATATAATGTATCACTATAACTCCTTGTCATGATCAGTATTCCAACCTCATTCTGTGCCATATAATGTATCACTATAACTCCTCCTCATGCTCAGTATAACAGCCTCATATTGTGCCATATAATGTATCACTATAACTCCTCCTCATGCTCAGTATACCAACCTCATACTGTACCGTATAATTTATCACTATAACTCCTCCTCATGATCAGTATAACAACCTCATATTGTGCCATATAATGTATCACTGTAACTCCTCCTCATGCTCAGTATACCATCCTCATATTGTGCCATATAATGTATTACTATAACTCCTCCTCATGCTCAGTATACCAACCTCATATTGTGCCATATAATGTATCACTATAACTCCTCCTCATGCTCAGTATAACAGCCTCATATTGTGCCATATAATGTATCACTATAACTCCTCCTCATGCTCAGTATAACAGCCTCATATTGTGCCATATAATGTATCACTATAACTCCTCCTCATGCTCAGTATACCATCCTCATATTGTGCCATATAATGTATCACTATAACTCCTCCTCATGCTCAGTATACCATCCTCATATTGTGCCATATAATGTATCACTATAACTCCTCCTCATGATCAATATACCAACCTCATATTGTGCCATATAATGTATCACTATAACTCCTCCTCATGCTCAGTATAACAACCTCATATTGTGCCGTATAATTTATCACTATAACTCCTCCTCATGATCAGTATACCAACCTCATATTGTGCCATATAATTTATCACTATAACTCCTCCTCATGATCAGTATACCAACCTCATATTGTGCCATATAATGTATCACTATAACTCCTCCTCATGATCAGTATTCCAACCTCATTCTGTGCCATATAATGTATCACTATAACTCCTCCTCATGCTCAGTATAACAGCCTCATATTGTGCCATATAATGTATCACTATAACTCCTCCTCATGCTCAGTATACCAACCTCATACTGTACTGTATAATTTATCACTATAACTCCTCCTCATGATCAGTATAACAACCTCATATTGTGCCATATAATGTATCACTGTAACTCCTCCTCATGCTCAGTATACCATCCTCATATTGTGCCATATAATGTATTACTATAACTCCTCCTCATGCTCAGTATACCAACCTCATATTGTGCCATATAATGTATCACTATAACTCCTCCTCATGCTCAGTATAACAGCCTCATATTGTGCCATATAATGTATCACTATAACTCCTCCTCATGCTCAGTATAACAGCCTCATATTGTGCCATATAATGTATCACTATAACTCCTCCTCATGCTCAGTATACCATCCTCATATTGTGCCATATAATGTATCACTATAACTCCTCCTCATGCTCAGTATACCATCCTCATATTGTGCCATATAATGTATCACTATAACTCCTCCTCATGCTCAGTATACTAACATCCCTATTGGTTTAAATAATCTCTCTAGAATACCTTCTGGTGCACCATATCTTGTACTTTCTTCTTATCATCAACTCTCCTATTCCTGCATATAACTGTATTGTATGTATATTCATATTTACACTTCTTGATGTAGGCTTTCATGACAGTTCCATTTGTCATTTACCAGGATGATTTACTGTAGATGACCTATTTGTATAAACTCATAACACATAACTGTATTGTATCAATAATGATTATTGTAGGTAGTCAAAATCGAATTTCCTTGCCACTTTAAGGATAAACAACAGTATTGTCAATTGATCATTTAATTTGAGGTCCAAATTATTTCTTTTGTGGGCTGCGCAGATCTTAAACCGTTCATCCTTCCGATTGATGAAAGCTTTGAGAAATGATTATATGCCCAAAATCAGGTATCAAGGATGAGTAAGTATATTTTTGAATAGCATATATGTTTTTTTGATTTGCATTTAAATGAATTTGTTCACAGTAGAATATCATGTTCACTCATATCTGAAAGCAAACACCCACCAGATGCTGTTGGCATAGTAATATTTTGGCCATCATTAAAACTGATGTAATGCCAAGGAAAGGAAAGAGGCACAAAGGCAGCTGTGCAAAATTCTTCCATAGAGATAAGGACTTTATATTAGTGTCAGTCAGATAGAGAAAGTACATTGTGCATCACACACTGAGATAAACTCAGTCACATGCACTACATTTATCTACATGGCCCTGTTTAAAAAGCCTTGATTGGCATGTTTTACTTTGTTGAGTCGGCCATATTGGCGGAGGGTGTTTAAAGGGAAAACCTGCACGTTAAATATCTCTTTGAAAAGCCTGCAATATCAGTAGTCAATTAAATTATAGTTTTTTGCTATTTAAAGGGACTTTTCTGCAAAATTAATTTAATGTGTTTAAAACATAATTAAAGGGCCATTATAGTGAAATAAATTACATCCTCTGATTCATTATACCTGTTAATTTTATCACTATCAACCCTGCTGGGTTTAAACACATAGATAAAGTACAATGTGGGAGCCGTAGAGAGCTGCTGATCTGATCAGCAGCATTTTAAAGTCAGCTCTAGAGTAGCAAAGCACTACTGGGAGCAAGGTGAAGATATCGTTTGAGCCAATGGCAAGAGGCATATGTATGTAGCTACCAATCACCAGATAGTCGTGCTGCTCTTGTTTCATGTTCCTTTAAGGAGGCTTCTTCATGTCAACAAATATAGTTGTAAGAATTTCCCACATTAGCCAGTGACCATGCATGCTACAGTATCAGTTGTGTACAAACATGCATTTCTTGCTAGTTTAGTTTACATTTTGAATAGCTTTCACTTGAAGTGCACAAAAAGCCAACCTTCTAATTACGCGACCACATTAACATATTTCCCCATAGAAGTTAATGGTGTGCAAAAAGTGAAAAAAAAACTAACACCCTTACCCATGTTCTAACCTGATATGAAATATGAATTTTTCACATTCCAATGTTCTTCACACCGAAGAATATATTCTATTAATTCATAAATATATATGTATATGTATATATATATATATATATATATATATCATTTTTTTAAATATATATCTATACCTATATATACAGTATCTCACATAAGTTGGTACACCCATCACATTTTTGTAAATATTTTATTATATCTTTTCATGTGACAACACTGAAGAAATTACACTTTGCTACAATGTAAAGTAGTGAGTGTACAGCCTGTATAACAGTGTAAATTTGCTGTCCCCTCAAAATAACTCAACACACAGCCATTAATGTCTAAACCGTTGGCAACAAAAGTGAGTACACCCCTAAGTGGAAATGTCCAAATTCTGCCCAAAGTGTCAATATTTTGTGTGTCCACCATTATTTTCCAGCACTGCCTTAACCCTCTTGGGTATGGAGTTCACCAGAGCCCTCTTCCACTCCTCCATAACAACATCACTGAGCTGGTGGATGTTACAGACCTTGCGCTCCCCCACCGTCCATTTGAGGATGCCCCACAGATGCTCATTGCTTAATAGGGTTTAGGTCTGGAGACATGCTTGGCCAGTCCATCACCTTTACCCTCAGCTTCTTTAGCAAGGCAGTGGTCATCTTGGAGGTGTGTTTGGAGTCGTTATCATGTTGGATTACTGCCCTGCGGCCCATTCTTCGAAGGGAGGGGATCATTCTCTGCTTCAGTATGTTACAGTACATGTTGGCATTCATGGTTACCTCAATGAACTGTAGCTCCCCAGTGCCGGCAGCACTCATGCAGGCCCAGACCATGACACTCCCACCACCATGCTTGACTGTAGGCAAGACACACTTGTCTTTGTACTCCTTACCTGGTTGCCGCCACACACGCTTGACACCATCTGAACCAAATAAGTTTATCTTGGTCTCATCTGACCACAGGACATGGTTCCAGTAATCCATGTCCTTAGTCATCTTCAGCAAACTGTTTGCGGGCTTTCTTGTGTTTCATCTTTAGAAGAGGCTTCCTTCTGGAAGGACAGCCATGAAGACCAATTTGATGCAGTGTGTGGCGTATGGTCTGATCACTGACAGGCTGACCCCCCACCCCTTCAACCTCTGCAGCAATGCTGGCAGCACTCAAACATCTATTTCCCAAAGACAACCTCTGGATATGACGCTGAGCACGTGCACTCAACTTCTTTGGTCGACCATGGCGAGACCTGTTCTGAGTGGAACCCATCCTATAAAACCGCTGTATGGTCTTGCCCACCATGCTGCAGCTCAGTTCTTGGGAATCTTCGTATAGCCTAGGCCATCTTTATGTAGGGCAACAAAAAACATTTTTAGATCCTCAGAGAGTTCTTTGCCATGAGGTGCCATGTTGAATTTCCAGTGACCAGTATGAGCGAGTGTGAGAGCGATAACACCAAATTTAACACACCTGCTCCCCATTCACACCTGAGACCTTGTAACCCTAACGAGTCACATGACACCGGGGAGGGAAAATGGCTAATTGGGCCCAATTTGGACATTTCCACTTAGGGGTGTACTCACTTTTATTGCCAACGGTTTAGACATTAATGGCTATGTGTTGAGTTATTTTGAGGGGACGGCAAGTTTACACTGTTATACAGGCTGTACACTCACTACTTTACATTGTAGCAAAGTGTCCTTTCTTTAGTGTTGTCACATGAAAAGATATAATAAAATATTTACAAAAATGTGATGGGTGTACTCACTTTTGTGAGATACTGTATATATATATATATATATATATATAAAATTGTATGCAGGTATAGCTATATATACAGATATATATAGGAAAATCTATTTAAAAATACTTAGAACATATTCCCTTATACGCAAAACATTGGAATGTGAAATATTTACAGCAAATAGTTACATAGTTAAACACTTTATTAAATATGAATATTGCATAAATATTCTTTTACATGTTTACAGTTATTTGACTGCAAAGGGCTCCAATGCACTTATATATATATATATATATATATATATATATATATATATATATATATATATAGATATATATAGATATAGATATAAATATATGTCTATTTATGTGTACATATGTATTTACATGTTTATTAATCTGTAAATACATATATACACATATAAATATAAATGCACACACATATACATATATAGATACATACTGTACATACTGTACATACTTATATACATATTTAGACATGTATATGTATGTATCTCTATGTTAAAGCCTTTTGCAGTCCATTTTTGTTTTTTTTTCTAACACCTGAGACCTCATATCTTTGAGCCATTATAACTTTTTATTGCAATTCTTGTATAAAATATTTTTTATTAGATAGTGTTATTATGAGTGTAATTGTGTAACAGTTAACTAGAGCTCTGAAGTTGCTCTATCCTGACGCGCGTTAACTTAAATTGTGCTTGAGCGCACGCATTTACTTTCCATTTTTAATACGCACTCTACTACCCATGCGATAAGCCGCTTAACGCTCACACACAACAGTTAGTGCACCACTCGTAATCTAGCCCTATGTATTTATAAACCAGCAATTACATTATGGGTGACCAGGGGAACCATAAGACTTATGCAATCCGTTTATAAATATACACAAATCAAATGAATAATTTGCTAATAAAGATTAAAATATACAATGAAATGCACTACAAATCCAAAAGCAGTCTAGCAGGCATATATTGATGTGTTTTTTAAAAAGTTAATGTCCATGTATTTATGTTAAAATGCCTTGATCCAGGTTGTCCTATAATATTGAAGGTATTGTGAGCAGGCAGATTAAAGGTCATTACTGAAACAAATTCAAAATGATGAAGGTTAGACAGGAAATTTCATTTACTTAGTCACAATAGAAGAAAAAAACCTGTTCCATGATTTACTGGATTCACCTAATTATAATAAACTAGTCGTAAAGCCCGTTCACATGGGCCATTTTTTGCAGTACAGCGGTCCCACCCCTTGCGCTCTCTCCCTCCCCCTCTCTTTTGCTCTCTCTCTCTCCCCACTCTCTATTGCACTCTCTCTCTCCCCCTCTCTTTTGCGCTCTCTCACCCTCTCTTTTGAGCTCTCTCTCTCCCCCTCTCTTTTGTGCTCTCTCTCTCCCCCTCTCTTTTGCACAGCCTTGTTTTTCACAATCTGAATAAAGTGCATGGTTTCAATATAAACATCCAGCTTGTGTACCAGATTCTGAGTGACCCCCTCTAACATACGCTTTTAGGCAGCTCTTTACTCTCTTTGATACAAACTTGATAGCATTTGTTCTACTTTATTTAAAGTGAAGGTAAACTTTGGTGAATAAAAGCCCGTTTTGTTAAAAAAAGGTAATTTTTTTAACAAAATGGCTGCTTTGTAAACTTTGATGAATGAAAGTGCCCCTATTTTTAATAGTATTTTTAAAAAACGGGCTTTCATTCATCAAAGTTTACCTTCACTTTAAAAGCACAGTCTAGTAAAAAATATAATTTTATAATTCAGATAGAGCATGCAATTTTAAGCAACTTTCTAGTTTACTCCTGTTATCATTTTCTTTCCATTCACTTGGTATCTTTATTTGAAAAGGCAAGAATGTAAGCTTAGGAGCCAGCCCATTTTTGGTTCAGCACCTGGGTAGGCTCGCTGATTGATTGGCTACATTTAGACACCAATCAGCAAGTGTTACCCAGGTGCTGAACCAAAAATGGGCTATCTCCTAAGCTTACATTCAAATAGATATACCAAGAGAACAAATAAAAATTGCTAATAGGAGTAAATTAGAAAGTTGCTTAAAACTACATTTTATTTTGACTAGAACGTCCCTTTAAGATGTTGCTTATTTTGTTGCCTTACCCTGCATCTGAGATGCTGATTTATTTCTTTGATATGAGATGTTTTCTCTGTATCTGAAACCAAACTGTTGTGTTAACGCTCAAACTCTGAAATGTTGTAGTTATAGATAAGATTTCTAAAGCCATATACCCATCTCCAAATTTCATATGGTTCTGTGTAGATTTTAGATGTTCTTTGTACGGTTCTGAACTGTCATTTTCTCTCTTTAGTTTTTTTTTTTTTATTTCTCTTTGGATTTTAAATGTCCTTTTCACACTCTGTATTTGATTATCTTCTATCACTCTGGACTCATGAATTTTGTAGATTATTTTTTTCAAGTGATTGCCTCATTTTGCGGAAGTGGTCCTTTTTTCCACAGTTCAGCCTGCTTTATTTTTTAATCAGGAAGCATTCTGTTGATGGTTTTTGATGAACTCTCATGTTTTTTGTTTCAGAAAACGATTCATGGCCTTGATGTATTCCACTACATCATGTTTTAATGGACCTTTATCTTTTTCTGAATTTATATTTATTTACCCATATAAAAGTAATAGTCTAGTTCTTGATGTGATCTGTGTGCTCTTTTGCTGTAGGATGACCGATCCATCAATAATATGAAACTAATTGATGCCTACAGCACTATCTGCTCTACACAGAGAAGACAGTGATAGTTTAGAAGGGCATATGTCAAGTTATATTTATATCTGTTTTACCTACTATTTTTACTCAATTTAAAAAAGCTGCAAGAACAATTTAAATCTATTTTCTAGTTCAAACAATATTTGTGTGTTTGGTGAAGTTGTGATATATTCTCATGTTATGTGATGGTCGCTTAAGCCTTTAGCTTTAATACTCCTCTTACTATTGTTTTTATTGAAACTACTATCTCCATTTAGTTTTTAGCTACCTTCTAATAAGCCTCTCTTCTCTTACAGTACGGCCGATCAGACAGCTACCGTGTGGCCACCACGCAAGACAATAAGGATGATGAAAGCCCCACTAAGGCACAATCTAAGCAAAAGAAGGAAATGGATGAACTTAAGAAGGAAGTCTCCATGGTGAGTCAGGACCAAACTCAAAATAGGGAGCATAGTATTTATGTGTAAGGGGAGCACTGTGTATAGTGTGTATTTGTGAGGGAAGTAATGTGTTGTGTGAGTGATAAAGGAAGGGGAACTGCAAGTACTATGCTTATGGTTAATGTAACGGAGTAACAAGAAAGATCTGTGTCATGCTGTGTTAGTGCTATATTTTCACTGAAGTTTGTGGGTGCTACATATCTGACATTGTTAACAGTGTTCTCCTCATTATCTATTTTATGGGCACACCACCCAGATAAATTTACTGACCACCTGGCTAAAATTTAAAACTACAATTAGCTAATATTAATTGTTTTCCATGTTTGTTGCACACATTAGAATTAAATCATTTTTTTTTGTTTGTTAAATTATGCAATTAATTTGTGCTTTAGATAGCTTAAGTAATAGTTTTAAATAGCAGAAAATGACATATTTGCATAATATTAATCTTCTCCCACCCGGCTGTGGAGAACACTGGTTAATATGTATGGAAGGAAATTTGAATAGTCCCCATAGTTTCAATATAAGCATCTAACTTGTGTACTGGTCTCTGAGTGAGCCCTTGATATGAATTTGGTATGTATTTTCCCTTCTTTGTTTAAGATGTTGTTTATGCAGTTACCCCACCCAGCATTTGAGCAGTTGATTTAACTCAAATTAACTCTATATTTTCTCTATATCTAAAAATAAACTGTTCTGTTTATTCTCAGAATCTGAAATGGTCTTCTTATTAAACGTTGTCAGATTTTGCTACATATATGATAGCGTAAATGTGTATATGCTCAAGGAAAACAGAGAGTTAGTACTTTGCAAGGTGCAGAGGTGTGTTTCTGTGTGTGAGTTTATGCATAGAATTGTATTATTATCATCTACTTGTGCTGCCAAATTCAGTAGTGCTGGAATTTAATTGACTTGTTTCTACTTTCAGACCGAGCATAAAATGTCAATAGAGGAAGTGTGCCGGAAATACAACACAGACTGTGTGCAGGTCAGATATGCCCTTATGTACATAGAATTACACGTATACATAAACAATTTCTACTTTCTAATAAACAGGATTTTGTTTCCTTCTCTTTTTTTCTCTCTGTCCCTTTTTCGTTGTTTCCACCACCTTCTTTCTCACACTTGCTTCTAATATATTTGTACACAGGGGCTGACACTCAGTAAAGCAGCAGAGGTCCTGGCACGTGATGGCCCCAATGCCCTCACACCACCACCCACCACCCCAGAATGGATCAAATTTTGCCGTCAACTGTTTGGAGGATTCTCCATCTTGCTTTGGATTGGGGCCATTCTCTGTTTCTTAGCCTATGGGATCCAGGCTGGTACTGAGGATGACCCTGCAAATGACAATGTGAGCATCATGCCTGTCTCACTGCTTTATTTATAGAATAGCCCCCTAAATAAAGTACCTATTTGCCACCAACCACTTTTTATGTTTGACTATAAATTAAAATCTCCTTTGCTTTCTACTGCTTTTTTTTCTGTAATAGGTTAATCCAATATTTTGTCTTTTTAACATTCATGAAAATGTTAAACTTGCAAATCAACAATTTTGCACTTTTTTTTTCACATATAAAAAAATATAATTTACTATCCACGTTTCTGTTGCATTAATAAAGAACATGTATAACTCCCTGTCAATCACACATTTATTTTGAAGTTCAAACAAACATTCAGCTAGATTACGAGTTTTTGTCAGAAAGGCTGTGAGCTCCTTTTTTTCTTACCGCTCACTTAAGCCAACGCTGGTATTCCGAGTTTTCTGCAAGCCGGTGTTAGCCTCAGAAAAGTGAGCGTTGAGCAAAATTTAGCTCCACATCTCACCTCAATACCATTGTTGCTTATGGTAGCGGTGAGCTGGCTAAACGTGCTTGTACACGATTTCCCCATAGGAAACAATGGGGCTGAGCTTGCTGAAAAAAAACCTAACACCTGCAAAAGAGCAGCGTTCAGCTCCTAACGCAGCCCCATTGTTTCCTATGGGGAAATAAAAGTTATGTCTGCACCTAACACCCTAACATGAACCCCGAGTCTAAACACCCCTAATATTAAACTTATTAACCCCTAATCTGCCGCCCAACATCGTCGCCACCTACATTATATTATTAACCCCTAATCTCCCGCTCCGGACACCGCCGCCACCTACATTATATTTTATTAACCCCTAATGTGCCGTCCCTAACATTGCCGACACCTACCTACATGTATTAACCCCTAATCTGCCGACCCCAACGTCACCGCTACTATATTAAATTTATTAACCCCTAAACCTACGTCTAACCCTAAGTCTAACCCCCCTAACTTAAATATAATTTAAATTAAACAAAATAAATTTAACATAATTAAATAAATTATTCCTATTTAAAACTAAATATTTACTGATAAAATAAACCCTAAGCTAGCTACAATATAACTAATAGTTACATTGTAGCTATTGTAGCTAGTTTAGGATTTATATTTATTTTACAGGCAATTTTGTATTTATTTTAACTAGGTAGAATAGTTATTAAATAGTTATTAACTATTTAATAACTACCTAGCTAAAATAAGTACAACATTACCTGTAAAATAAACCCTAACCTAAGTTACAATTACACCTAACACTACACTATAATTAAACTAATTACATAAACTACCTACAATTAATTACAATTAAATTAAATAAACTAAATTACAGAAAAAAATAATAATTACAAGAATTTTAAACTAATTACACCTAATCTAATCCCCCTAATACAATAAAAATGCCCCCCAAAATAATAAAATTCCCTACCCTATACTAAATTACAAATAGCCCTTAAAAGGGCCTTTTGCTGGGCATTGCCCCAAAGTAATCAGCTCTTTCACTTGTAAAAAAAAATACAATACCCCATCAAACATTAAAACCTACCACCCACACACCCAACCCTACTCTTAAACCCACCCAATCCCCCCTTAAAAAAACCTAACACTACCCCCTTGAAGATCACCCTACCTTGAGCCGTCTTCACCCAGCCGGGCACAAGTTGTCCCCCAGAGGGTCCAAAGTCTTCATCCTATCCGGCTAGAAGAGGACATCCAGACCGGCAGAAGGCTTCATCCAGGCGGCATCTTCTATCTTTATCCTTGCGGAGCGGAGCGGGTCCATCTTGAAGACATCCGACGTGGAGTATCCTCTTCATTCGACGGCCGACGACTGAATGACTGGTCCTTTAAATGACGTCATCCAAGATGGCGTCCCTTGAATTCCGATTGGCTGATAGAATCCTATCAGCCAATCGGAATTAAGGTAGGAAAAATCCTATTGGCTGATGTAATCAGCCAATAGCATTGACCTCGCATTCTATTGGCTGATTGGAACAGCCAATAGAATGCAAGCTTAATCCTATTGGCTGATTGGATCAGCCAATCGGATTGAACTTCAATCCTATTGGCTGATTGCATCAGCCAATAGGATTTTTCCTACCTTAATTCTGATTGGCTGATAGGATTCTATCAGCCAATTGGAATTCAAGGGATGCCATCTTGGATGACGTCATTTAAAGGACCAGTCATTCAGTCGTCGGCCGTCGGATGAAGAGGATGCTCCGAGTCGGATGTCTTGAAGATGGACCCGCTCCGCTCCGGAAGGATGAAGATAGAAGATGCCGCCTGGATGAAGCCTTCTGCCAGTCTGGATGTCCTCTTCTGGCCGGATAGGATGAAGACTTCGGACCCTCTGGAGGACTACTTGTGTCCGGCTGGGTGAAGACGGCTCAAGGTAGGGTGATCTTCAAGGGGGTAGTGTTAGTTTTTTTAAAGGGGGATTGCGTGGGTTTAAGAGTAGGGTTGGGTGTGTGGGTGGTGGGTTTTAATGTTGGGGGGTATTGTATTTTTTTTTACAAGTGAAAGAGCTGATTACTTTTGGGCAATGCCCCGCAAAAGACCCTTTTAAGGGCTATTTGTAATTTAGTATAGGGTAGGGAATTTTATTATTTTGGGGGGCTTTTTTATTTTATTAGGGGGATTAGATTAAATGTAATTAGTTTAAAATTCTTGTAATTCTTTTTTTTTTTCTGTAATTTAGTGTTTGTTTTTTTCCGTAATTTAGTTTAATTTAATTGTCATTAATTGTAGGTAGTTTAGGTAATTAGTTTAATTATAGTGTAGTGTTAGGTGTAATTGTAACTTAGGTTAGGGTTTATTTTACAGGTAATTTTGTACTTATTTTAGCTAGGTAGTTATTAAATAGTTAATAACTATTTAATAACTATTCTACCTAGTTAAAATAAATACAAAATTGCCTGTAAAATAAAAATAAATCCTAAGCTAGATACAATGTAACTATTAGTTAAATTGTAGCTAGCTTAGGGTTTATTTTATCGGTAAATATTTCGTTTTAAATAGGAATAATTTATTTAATTATGTTAAATTTATTTTGTTTAATTTAAATTATATTTAAGTTAGGGGGGGTTAGACTTAGGGTTAGATGTAGGTTTAGGGGTTAATAAATTTAATATAGTAGCGGCGACGTTGGGGTCGGCAGATTAGGGGTTAATAAATGTAGGTAGGTGTCGGCGATGTTAGGGACGGCAGATTAGGGGTTAATAAAATTGAATTAGTGTTTGCGAGGCGGGAGTGCAGCGGTTTAGGGGTTAATATATTTATTAAAGTGGCGGTGATGTCTGGTGGGCAGATTAGGGGTTAAACATTTTAGTTAAGTGTTTCCGATGTGGGGGGGGGGCTCGGTTTAGGGGTTAATAGGTAGTTTATGGGTGTTAGTGTACTTTTAGCACTTTAGTTAAGTGTTTTATGTTACGGCGTTAGCCCATAAAACTCTTAACTACTGACTTTTAAATGCGGTAGGAGTCTGGACAGGAGAGGGTCTACCGCTCACTTTTTCAGGCGATCGTAATACCGGCGTTAGGCTAATCCCATTAAAAAGATAGGATACGCAATTAACGTAAGGGGATTTGCGGTAAGCTAAAATCGAGGAAAAAGGTGAGCGGTAGACCCTTTCCTGCCTGACTCGTAATACCAGCGGGCGTTAAAAAGCAGCATTGGGACCCCTCAACGCTGCTTTTTAAGGCTAACGCAAGACTCGTAATCTAGCCGAATGTTCTTTAATCATTCTTTATAAAAATTAGATGTGCCTTAACTTCTTCACTCTATTTAGACAATATCTTAGGCAGCTGACTGACATTTTTTTATAGTTTTTTTTATGCTACAACCAGATTTTCATGTTATATCATATACACAAGTCAAGTGGTTTTTACTAATTCAAATGAAAATAATTAAAAAACAAAAAAACAAAAACCAGAGTGTGCATATGATATTTTCCCACAACACTTCTAATGGAGAACCTATATAAGAGCTCACGATACTGGATTTAGCCTATGTGAGGTTGTACAGGACATGTCCCTGTGTAACATTGTATTATACAGCATGTGTAATGGTGCACTGTACAGGCTTAGTTATCACTCTGATTCCTCTTTTCTAGCTCTACCTGGGTATCGTTTTGGCTGCTGTGGTTATTATCACTGGCTGCTTTTCCTATTATCAGGAAGCCAAGAGCTCAAAAATCATGGAGTCCTTCAAGAACATGGTTCCCCAGGTGAGAAGGGGTGAAATAATGGCAGAAGTTATATAATATCTTTCTGCTTTACCAATAACTGATCATTACATCTTTTTATAACTTTCTTATCCAAATCTTTCCTTGTTTTCATCTACATGTCTCCTCTTCATAGCAAGCTCTGATCATCCGTGAAGGGGAGAAGATGCAACTGAATGCGGAAGAAGTTGTAGTTGGAGATCTAGTTGAAGTTAAAGGAGGAGACAGAGTACCAGCTGACCTTAGGATAATCTCTGCCCATGGCTGCAAGGTAAGTCAGACACCTTTATGTTTTTATCAATCTTACTACCCTTGGAAAAAAGATCTGTTTGTTCTTTTCAATACAAGTTGGGAAGATCACATAATAAACATTGTATTTATCATATTTTTCATTCCACGCCCTTTTTTCTGCTTTTCTTCAGGTGGATAACTCTTCCCTAACAGGAGAATCAGAGCCACAAACCCGGTCACCTGATTTTACACATGACAACCCACTTGAGACACGAAACATCACTTTTTTCTCAACTAACTGCGTAGAAGGTAAGCTCATAAATATGTAACTGCTATTTCAGGAAGCAAAGGTTTGATTATAGAAATTAAATCAACCATACAATTATTTAGCATAAACTAAAGAACTAAATAAGATCAACATATTGACAATGTGATTTCCCATAAAAACATTTCAGTTGTGGAGCATAACAACATATTATATCTGCTAAATGTGTACACTCTTCTTGTTGCTAAGACAATAAAAAGGTGACTGTGCTAAATTATTTGATAGTTGTATTCTCCATGCAGAGATTACTTACACCTGGTGATTAGTATAATAAACATAGGTTGCAAAAATGTAAATATTTAATGACTACATCTGGAAATGTTGTCATTAAAGACTCAGGGCTCTATTTAACAAGCTCCGAATGGAGCTTGATGGCCCTTGTTTCTGGCGAGTCTTCAGACTCGCCAGAAACAGCAGTTATGAAGCAGCGGTCACAAAGACCGCTGCTCCATAACCTCTCCGCCTGCTCTGAGCAGGCGGACAGACATCGCCACAATTCAACCCGATCGAGTACGATCGGGTTGATTGACACCCCCTGCTGGCGGCCTACTGGCCGTGAGTCTGCAGAGGGCGGCGTTGCACCAGCTGCTGTGAGCTGCTGGTGCAATGCTGAATACGGCGAGCGTATTGCTCGCCGTATTCAGCGAGGTCTGGCGGACCTGATCCGCAGTGTCGGATCAGGTCCACCAGACCTTGATAAATAGAGCCCTTATGCTTGAAAAAACTGCTGATTTTCTGCGATTTTGGGCTAGATTACAAGTGGCTGGTTATTGCTATTGCAGTAGCAATTACCACTCAGAAAATTAACCAGAGATCACAAAATAGAGGGTATTATAGTTTTTTATTAACTAAAAATGTAGTTTTTTTTAAATAGAAAACAACAACTGTACTAGGCAGTTTTAAGAGGTTAAAGTTGGCGGGTGTGGGGTGTTAGAAAAAAAAACGGTGTCTTTACATTGCAGTCTATGGGAACTGAGTGTTCACCAGTAAATATATATGTATATGCTTATATACATATATATGTATGTATTAATATGTGTATATACTAGTTTTCATTTCTAAAAGAGGTACTTAACACATGAAAAGTCGTTTTCGGGAGCTTCTCAGTTGAAAACTCATTTGTGGAGTTGAGATTTTTAACAAACGAAGTAGCATTGTAATCACTCAAGAAGCCAAAAACATTTTTGAGAGCAGATAAATTGTTATTGAGGCCTTAGTAATTTAAACTCATTAAAGCAAAAATACACACTCTAATGAATGGGAGCATGTAACTTTTGCAATAAAATATCCTTTTAAATTATTTTAAACCATTTCTTTTGTGCACAGTCTTTTGCAATATAGTGCTTAATTGCTGACATATGTGATAAATTGCAGTTGAATTTTTGGATTATGATATTTGACATGTCAAAACAATGAATGAAAATGTCTACGTAAGTCTGATAGTAACCTTTGTGGGTAATCTACAGGCACAGCTCGTGGAGTGGTTATCGCTACAGGGGACAGGACAGTGATGGGTCGTATCGCTACCCTGGCCTCTGGACTGGAGGTAGGAAAGACTCCAATAGCCAAGGAAATTGAACACTTCATTCACCTGATCACCGGTGTGGCTGTCTTCCTTGGTATCTCCTTCTTCGTTCTCTCTATCATTTTGGGCTATAGCTGGCTGGAGGCCGTCATCTTCCTTATCGGCATCATTGTGGCTAATGTACCAGAGGGGCTGCTGGCCACTGTCACTGTGAGTTTCTGGGGAAAAAAACCCTTGGTTATGAGTTCTATGGGGGAAGGTTTCAAATGACTGCTGCAGCGCAAGAGATGGAGCAGATTTATTTCTCGGTTATTACGTTTGTGTGAACCGCATCTGATAATTTATTCAAGCACGTTAAAATATCTGTGATAGAGAAAAGTGTAAATTCCTAATCAACCACTACTTAACACTTAGCTAATGTTCCAGGAAATTAGGATGACAAAGAAGCTCTACACTTTCTTTTGAGCAGTTAAATAAACATATTTCAAATTCTGGGGTTGATCATATCTATCATTTGATAATTATTATCATGTTAACGGCTGCTTTGTGAATGTTGATATGGTCACAATTAGACATTTTTATTAATTAATGGCATTAATTAATGGCATTTACGGGAAAACATTATCTTATACTTAATATGAGCCAGTCACATTTCTGTTGTCACATTTTAAATGTGTGATAATTATTACATTTATTGGGCTATTTTTCAATTATCAAATTCTACAGCTTAAAGGGACACTATACCCAAACATTTTCTTTCATGATTAAGGTAGAGAATATAATTTTAAACAACATTCCAATTTACTTCTATTACCTAATTTGCTTTATTCTTTAGATATACTTTAATGAAGAAATAGCAATGCACACAGTGAACCAATCACTGGAGGCATCTATGTGCAGCTACCAATCAGCAGCTACTAAGCATATCTAGATATGCTTTTCAGCAAAGCATATCAAGAGAATGAAGCAAAATAGATAATAAAAGTAAATTAGAAAGTTGTTTATAATTGCATGCTCTTTCTAAATCATGAAAGAAAAAAATTGGGTTTCATGTCCCTTTAAAGGTTTTGATAAACCCAACACTTTTTGACTTATTACTGAGTACCCCAAAAATTGTGATTATAAAATTTGTTATGCACTTGTTATAATGTACTGAACTTTGCCACTGTTATACTTTACTGTCCCTTTAAGTTTAGAAATTGTTACCTTTCTAAAACAAGCTCAACTGTGATCAAACCTTTTGCTTGATAAATTACTAAGTTAAAGGAATATAAAACCCCAACATTTTCCTTTGTGATTCAGTCAGAGCATAACATTTTAAAAATGATTCCAATTTACTTGTATTATCAAATTTGATCCATTCCTTTAGTATTCTTTGTTGAAGAGATACCTATACCTAGGTATGTGTTTGGAGCACTACATGACAGGGAATAGTGCTGGCATCTAGTGAGCTTACATCCCTGCTTTTCAACAAAAGATACCAATAGAACAAAGACAAGGTAAGTCCTTCTTACCTATGTAGGGATCTTTTGTTTCAGTGGCAATAATATGATGGGACAACCGTAGCGAATTGCTCCATAACTGCACTCAAACCACTAATAGACTTTACTTGTAACAATGAATTTGTAGGCAGTATTCGAAGGGGCTTGGTGGTCTATCCCCTTTTTATACTTATTTTCCTTTAAGGTGGTCATATACGAGTGTGTGATATACTCAAAGATATTAGTTTTAATTTAAACCTATTGAAAGTTATGTCTTCCTATTAGTCTATCATTTCTCAGTGACAAACCTGTGCTCCAGTTCAGATATCCTCAAAATGTGGACTGTTAGGGAGGCCTGAGTACAGGTTTGAAAGCCAAAGAGATAGAGAATGCAGTCTTAAACAACTTTCTAATTTACTTCTATTATCATTTTTTCTTCATTCTCTTGATATCTTTTGTTGAAAAGCATAGACATATGCTTAGGAGCCGGCCCATTTCTGGAGCACTATATGGCAGCAGTTTTGCAACAAAGTTATCCATTGGCAAGAGCACTAGATAGCAGCACTATTTACTGCCATATGTAGTGCTCCAGGTGCCTACCCAGGTATCTCTTCAACACAGAATATCATGGGAACAAACAAATTTGATTATAGAAATAAATTGAAAACTTTTTTTAAAAGGATACGCTCTGAATCACAAAAGAAAATGTGTGGGTTTCCCTTTTATGTACAATGTAAACATTGTGAGCTGTTTTGTTTCAAAATATGCAGCGATCTTATTGCACTGCTAGAGAAGTTGTGTATGCTAGACTAGTAGATCATCCATGGTAAACTATGCTGAAAATAGTATCATTTGATTCTTAGATGCTTAAAAAAAGTTTCTGCGTGATTTCTGTCACATTCCTTCTTCCCTGCAAGATTCATACTATAGAGCTGCATTACTTTCTATGGGAGGCAGTTTGCCATTTGCCTGGGCTTTTAGGTACAGCAATCTTTTTTAGATCATTAAGCAAGGGGGAAGTATTGGTGTGATGATGTCACTCTATGCTGGTGACGCCACAAAGGCATAAATCTTCTCAGTTACAATCTTTTTTAATATCTTGACATATTAACATATACAGATGACGTTCACCTCTTTAAATATAAAGGAACAACAATCATAATTCAGACAAGGTGTTCCATTTATGACTTGATAAATATCTGATTATCTGTAAGCTTTGCAAATAATATATGACGCCTATGCATGTAAATCAGTTTCAATATTGTTAAACTGATTTATTAATCCTTATGGTTCCAAAGATGAGTGAATGACTATAGTTTAAAGCGAGACCCTAGCTAGACCATCGCAGGTCTGTTCTTCATGACTTTAGTACAGATCTGTCATGGAATCAGGCATACTAAGCAAGCATATAAAACGGGCATGATCTGTTTTAGAGCCCTACTATAAACTTTACAATTAGATTTGAGCATATCTTTGCCAATCAATAAGTAGTGATACAACTGAGTGATGAATGAAAAGTTAATGTACTGCTTTTGTTGCACCCAGGTGTGTCTTACTCTAACTGCCAAGCGCATGGCCAGGAAGAACTGTTTGGTTAAGAATCTTGAAGCTGTAGAAACCCTGGGATCTACCTCTACTATCTGCTCTGATAAGACTGGGACCCTCACTCAGAACCGTATGACTGTTGCTCATATGTGGTTTGATAACCAAATCCATGAAGCTGACACCACAGAGGACCAGTCAGGTGAGGGAGCATGAATTTAATGTAACACACATATAGTCTGTACATGTTACATTTATGTTACTAGGGTTTTACAGTAAATTCTGTTTCCCTTCAATCTACCTGTGTTGTCTCAACATCATGTTTTTCTTTTTCCATCTCATATGTTTTCTGTTTTTCATCTTCTGTTCAGTGTTTTGTTTTGTTTTTTCAAGTATAATTTTTATTGAGGCATTAATATTAGTACAAATAAAACAGGTACATAATCATAAGACATATTTAGGTGATTCTATTAATGTTATATAGTATTACAGAATTAAGTGAGATAATGTCTTACTAGTGTCCCTTTTCCTCTTTTTGAAGGGGTGTTGCTGGGATAGAGGAAAGGAGCAACAGTCAAAAATATAATTCCTCAGTTTTCTTATTTAACATATGTGACTGAGGACCATGATAGGCTATGTAATTTTTTGCAAACCATGTACTGTACATGGTTTATATTAAGTCCTCTTGTCAAACAGTTCATAGGTGTGAGGTTTAACTTGGTGGAACATATAATCTTGAGAGCTTAGGTTACATAGCTCTTCTAACTTTTATGATTGATCAAGAATAAAAGCAATATACAGGTATGATTTCAAGTGTCCAGAAATCAGGGGTTGAAAGGAAAAGAGAGAGAGAGAAAAAAGGGGGGGGAGGTGGTCAGATTCAGGCTGTAACATTTTTAGGATTGGGGGTGTGCGCAAGAGCTTCCCAGGGGGCCCAGATTTCTGAATGGAGATCTAATATTCCTCTGTTCAGGAATACTGCCTCTTCCATTGTTCTAATATAGGATAACAGCTCAATGACTTTGTGCAGTGAGGCAGATGTTTGCTGCTTCCAATGTCTCGCTATTACTAGCTTGGTTGCCATTAAAATATAGATAAAGAGGTATTTTCGAGCCTTAGGCATTTTGGGGATGTCTAAGTGTAATAGGTAGGTCTCGGGCCTTTATCAGCTGGTAGTGAGAGCTGTGTACACAAGCAGAGTATCTCCGACCATAGTTGCTTAATATTTGGGCACCTCCACCAGATATGGTTATCATCTCCTCTGTCACCACAGTTTCTCCAGCATAGCACTGGGTGGTTAGGGGATATTCTGTGTAGTCTGCTTGGGACCCAGTGCCACCTTGTAAGTAATTTGTAATACAGCTCAAAGAGTTTTATGCAGTGTATGGCTCGTCTGTTGTAGGTGATGGCCAACGTCCACTGTTTAGGGAGGATATCTTTCTGTAAGTCTGCTTACCATGCAATAATGCTGTGAGTTATTGTAATAGAGAGGCAGTTTAGTAAGTATTGGTAGTGCATCGTTAATGGTTTATGACCTTGTAAACCTGTCTTCCATCATTATCGCATTTTGTAGTGCAAATGGTTGCGAGCAAAAACCCAATCCTTTAACCCTGGCAGTAGGATTGGAGTAGAGGTCTCTGAAGGGTTTAGGTAGCCCCACTGTCTCCAGCACCACTGTCAGGTACTCCCACCGAACCCTGTCAAACGCCTTTCCTGCGTCAAACAACAGGGTCAGGAGGGGTCTCTGCAGTCTATCTGTCTCTGTAAATATATTGAGTAGTCATCTTGTACTGTCAGTGCCTTGATGGTTGGTAAAAAAAATCTACTTGGTCTCTATGTATCACATCTGGAAGGATTGGATTCAGTCTATTTGCCCAAATTTTGGTGAAGATCTTAATGTCCGTGTTAATCAACAAAATAGGCCGGTAGCTCTGACAGTAGGAGGGGTATTTTCCCTCTTTTGGGATTGTCAGTATTGATGCTTCTAGGAACTCATGAGACAGGGAACCCGTCGCAAGAGTCCTAGAAAATAGTCTCTGTAGGTATGGGATCAGTATATTAGCATAAGTTTTGTAGAATAGGGGTGTATAGCCATCAGGGCCGGGGGTTTTATGGAGTTTAAGCATTTTAATGGCTATCTTAATCTCATGGTTAGTAAAAGGGTCCAAGAGGTGACTAGTCTTTTGCTCGTCTAGTTTCGGGAGGTTGAGTGAGGATAGAAAGTTTGATATGGCGTGACTATCTGTTTTTTTTAGTATCCGGATGGGAGTCAAGATTTTATAAGGAGCTATAGTAGGACATGAAAGCTTCACCTATGTCTTTAGGTACATGTACTATGTGATTTCCAGAGTGTATTTTCTGTATTCTAGTAGCTTTAGTACGTGCTCTAAGTTTGTTGGCTAGCATTCTATCTGCCCTGTTTCCTTGATAATAGAACAATTTCTTCCGTTTTAGTAGAGAATCTTGGATTCTGATTGTTTCTTTGGATGTGATTTCAGCCCTAATTTCCCCTATGTGGGAGGCTAAAGATGGGTTAGGTTTATTTTTATTCTTCTGCTCTAAATTCCTAAGTTCTCCAAATAGCTGGGCCAGTGTGGCTCCATTCTCTCCTTTCAGTTAGGTTTCTCTTTTAAGTAAAGTCCCTCTAATATATGCCTGCATGGAGGCCCACAAGGTGTCATTGGTTATCTGTCCATTGTCATTAAGTTGAAAGTATTCTTTTAAGTCAGTTTCTGTCTCCGAAGTCCAGGGTTTTTTAATTAAGTAGTCTGCCAGTCGCCAAGATTGAGTAAGTCCAGCTGGAGTAGTAGGGTTTAAGATAACATTTACCATGTCATGGTCAGACCAAGGGCAGATCACTATCTTTGCTATTTTAACTTTGTCTAAAGTCCAGGGATCACTAAAAATTGTGACTATACGCAAGTATGAGTGATGTGGCATCAAATAAAATGTGTAATCACGTTCATGGTATTCCTAAATCTCTTAGAGAGTAGGACAGTTTTGGAGTCTGGTGGTGAGTCTTTGTGGGACCGTCTGTCACGCTGCCTCACATCGCCTCATCGCATAGCCACATCGCTCTGGCTGTTGCCAGGGAGGCTCTGGCTGTTGCCACTGATGCGGCGGTTCCTCTGAGCGTGTGACGATTACGTCATCGTCGCACGTCTCCTCCTTCCTGATGCCGGTCCTGGAGCTGTGATGCGAATCCTGCGCCTATGTAAGTCTCTCATTTTCCTGCTACCCCTGCCCAAGTATAGGTGTTACTTAGTGTGCTCCTGGGTGTTATTATTACTGTATGCTGGACTGATATACTGCTGATGAACTCTGTTTGTTTGACCACTCTGCCTGTTAACCCTTAAACTGCTGGACTGATATACTGCTGCTGAACTCTGTTTGTTTGACTACTCAGCCTGTTAACCCCTAAACTGCTGGATTGATATACTGCTGCTAAACTCTACTTGTCTGACCATTCTATTGGTTTATCCCTGAACTGTTATACTGTTGGATTTCCCTTGGTTGCTGTTTCCTGCCTGTTCCTTCTATTGGTTTTCCCCTGAACTGCCGGATTTCCTTCCTATTACTGCTAAGGGCTGCCCTGCCTACTGTGAGTACTATTTACCTCATTTTACAAACTTTCTCTGCTCTGGAATATTTTCTATCACTCCACTTGACGCCGGGATAAGAAAACTACTGGCCAAGTTTGGTTTGATAGAGGAATATCCCATGAGCATTACATTATACTTTGGCCATGGATCCGAATGAGGTTGCAAGAGCAGTCCATCTTCAGGGACAGATGCTGGAAACCCATACCGTACACTTGCAGAATGTGGACTCTAAACTAGAGGCTATATCCGCTATGCTCTCCGCATTGGTTGCAGAAAAGAATGCTACTCCTGTTGTTGCGCATCCAGTCACAGCTGCCAGTGCTGCATCCTCTTCCCCTGCTTACGGAAACATACCCAGATACCTTTGCCTGAAAAGTACGATGGTACTACTGACTGTAGCTGTTTACTTAACCAGTGCAGGCTGCACTTTCACAATGATCCTCACACCTTCCATTCTCATCAGTCAAAGGTCCCTTTATCATTTCTTTATTGAAAGACAAGTCCCTGGCCTTGGTCTCTCCCCTTTTGGAACAGAGTGCTCTACTCCTGAACTATGCTGATGCTTTCATTACTGCATTATCTTCTGTGTTTGGGACTTCTGGCCGTGCTTCTGCTGCAGAAAACTCTCTCTTGGATCTCGGTCAGAGCAATAGGACTGTGGCACAATATGCCATCGAGTTTCGCACCTTGGCACTTGAGACCAGTTGGGACAGTAGTGCCCTCAAGGCGGCCTTTAGGAGAGGTTTGCATGAACGCATCAAGGACGAACTTACTTATTGTGATGTTCCTTCTTCCCTGGATGAATTTATATCCCTTTGTATCAGTCTAGATTCTCGCTTCCAGTAGAGACAAGCTGAGAGAGACAGAATCCTTCCCTCTCGTCCTCTTACTCGTCCGGTATCTAGACTATCCTCTACCCCTTCAGCACCTCCAAACACCTCTGTAGAGGAACCCATGGATCTCTCCTCCATCAAGCCCTCTGAATCCGTAAGACAGAGAAGAAGGAGATTGAGAATATGTTTATATTGTGGTTATAATTCACACCAGCTTAAGAACTGTGATATTTTGCCGGGAAAAGCCAATGCTTAGAGGATAATACTGGGGTACCGCTAAGCGTGGTCACTACTAAATTCCTTATTCCTCTCGGATACTGGTACCTGTTACCCTGACCTTCCTTCAGAATTCTGTCCATGCTCAAGCCTTTGTTAATTCAGGGGCAGCTGGAAATTTTCTGGATCACTGTTTTATGATTCAGGCAAGGTTACCTCATCTGCAGAAAAGACATTATCTCAAAATAACTACTCTGGATGGCACTCCCCTTGGTTCAGGGTTAATCCATTTCAAATCAGCACCCCTAACCCTGACTGTGGGAATCCTTCATACCGAACAGTTGCAATTTGATGTCATTCATTCTCCAGCACAACCTGTCATCCTTGGTCTTCCTTGGCTTCGTATACACAATCCATAGTTCGACTGGAACAGTTGGCCTCCTGGGGTACATCCTGCTTTCACTCCTGCCTTGCTAAGGTTACTCCTCTGCTCCATATCCCCATAGCCAGTCTACAGACCACTTCAAGTCTTTCCTCAGTATATACGGATTTCACAGATGTGTTTGAATAAAAAGCAGCTGACATGCTGCCACCCCTCCATCCTTACGACTGCAAAATTGTCCTCTTTCCCGGAGACCCACTTCCTAAAGGGAGGACTTATCCACTCTCCAAAGCTGAAACCAGGTCCATGGAGGAGTATATTCAAGAGAACCTAGCTAAAGGTTTCATTCGCCCTTCCTCCTCTCCTGCCGGGGCTGGCTTCTTTTTTGTCAGTAAGAAGGATGGTGGGCTTAGACCCTGTATTGACTACAGGGCCTTAAACAGCATCACTATCAAGAATCGCTATTCCATTCCTTTATCACCAAGTTGGACCTTCGTGGGGCGTACAATCTGATCTGTATCTTCCCAGGGCATGAATGGAAGACCGCCTTCAATACAAGATCAGGGCATTACAAATACCTCGTAATGCCCTTTGGGCTGTGTAATGCCCCTGCAGTCTTCCAGACATTTGTCAACGATGTCTTCCATGACCTCCTCAATCGCACTATCATTGTCTACCTGGATGATATCCTTATTTCCTGCATGTTCTTGGTCCTTCTATTGGTTTCCCCCTGAACTGCTATACTGACGGATTTCCTTCCTATTACCGCTAAGGACTGCCCTGCCTACTGTGAGTACTGCTTGCCTCATTTTATAAACTTTCTCTGCTCTGGGATATTTTCTATCACTCCACTTGACGTCGGGATAAGAATACTACTGGCCAATTTTGGTTTGATAAAGGAATATTACATGAGCATTACACCTTCTATCTAATAAGGGGTCCGATGTGAAGTTAAAGTCTCCACCAATTAGAAGGGAGCTTCTTTTAATTTGTTCTACTTTGAGTAGTAGTTGTCTTAAGAATGTATCTTTGTGGTCATTGGGGGCGTAGACATTGACTAGTGTGTGCATACTATTATTCAGCTGGCATACAATTATTATATAACTGCCTTCCACATCTTGCTTCTTCTTCCAAGTATTGCTACTCCTCTCTCTTTTTTTGAGAAAGAAGCCTTTTCACAGGTCGGGTAAAGGGTAGACTTAAGCATATGTGGGGTGGAGTCTGTCCAGTGGGTCTCCTGTATGAATGCAACGTTTGACTTACATTTTTTCAGATATCGTAAGAGTAGGCTCCGCTTCGTCTGTGTATTCAGTTCATTGGTATTAAAGGTAAATAATGTTAGTGTAGCCATTTACTCATCTATTTTAAGTCTGTGTTAGTCAGAGATACCAGTCTGGAGGAGGGGAAAAAAAAGGGGGAGAGGGGGGAAGAGAGAAAAGAGTAAGGGAGGAGGAGAGGGAGGGGGGACAATTAGGTAGGGTGGAATCAGGAAACATATCTGCAGTAAGTAAATCATAGGTACATTCCATGAATATCACATAGTTTGAATGAGTGGTCAGCGCAAATTTGCACTGCCCGAGGTTGTCCTGGGGATACCATTGCTGGGTCCCCTGGGTAACACAGGAATAAGTATACATATATACATAAAGTGTGGTGGAGAAGGGCCTACTGTGGCATCATTATTTAAATGACCTTTAGTGCAAAAGTTGCCAAAGTCAATCCTATATGGGTGATGAAGGTCCTATTTCTAGGTTGGGATAGGCCTTAAAGTGAACATAAGTGCATGCCGATAGGTCTGGAAAGATCTGAACTTGTTCAAATGTTTCTGTGAGGGTTTTGGTCTTCATATCAATGCTGATGAGCTTGTTTTTAAAGGAGTAGTAGTGTAGCCTGAGTACCACATGTCTGGGCTTGTCTAAGGAAATATTACGTGGTCTGGCCAATCTTTGGGCTCTATCTATAAGCAGGTCAGTGTCAGATGCTTTTGGGATAAGTTCTGTAAAAAGCTATTTAAGTAGTTTTCTAGATCTGGAAGGAGCACAGTCTCTGGAGTGCCTCTGATCCACAAGTTGTTCCTCCTAGATCTTCTTCCAGATCTGCAAGCTTGGCCTCTAGTGAGGAAATTTGGGAGACTAAATCCTCAGAGTAGGATAAGAGGTTTGTGTGATCAATTATTAGGTCTTCTTGTTTCCTCTCCAAAACATCTGTTCTTTCTCCTATAGTTGCAATGTCTCTTTTTAAGTCAGCACATGACTTTTCAAACTTCTTTGACAGGGATTCATGATGGCCTGCTAAAAGATGTTTAATGGTATCAATCAGTGGTGAGGAATCCTCTGTTGTATCCACATTGTTATTGTGGGTTGGCAATAGTGAGGACCTTAAAGGGACAGTTTACTCAAACATTTTCTCCCCTTTAATTTGTTCCCAATGATCCACTTTACCTGCTGGAGTTTATTAAATTGTTTACAAGTAGCTCCTTTACCCTTATATTGGCATTTGAAATTGTTAATTTAGCATGTGGTATCCCCACCTATTCTGAAAGTTTGTGGCCGCGCGTACCAGCTATAGATAAGCTTTGTAAACACAGCCAGCAGAAGAAATTACACTCCCAGTGTGATAAAGCAGAGATAAGGTAATAAAATGTTGATTTTCCATTGTTCTCTCAAAGTATTGGTGATTGTTTTAAGGACAGATATAAGATAAAGAAGCAGGTATATGTGCACAATGTGATACAGTAATGAGATCTGATTATACCTACAAGCTCAACCCATTTTATTAGGCTGTGGCTACAAAACACAAAATCAGAGCTTTAATATACAGAAATAAACCTTAAAAAGCTAATTTTCATACATTTTTTACTCCGCAGTTGGTAAAAAAAGCTATTGTAAACACATTAAGGGAAAAACTATTTTACAGTATACTATCCCTTTAATTGGTTTTCAAAGCGGGTGTTAGAGTCAGAGAGGTCATCTTCTGATCCATCCTGTTGGATTGAAGAGGTGAGATGAAAGTGGTCAAGTACAGTTTTCTTTTGCGAATTAGATGGCTTTGTTTTCTTCCTCTGGTTATGTGCCATGTTTGGGGCAGTTTGTCTAGTAGGTGTGGAAGACATATAATGAGAATCTGTAGCAAGTGTAGGACTCAGCAGAGCTATATGTCTAATTGGCACTTTGACCAGTGGGTCTGGAATCCTGCCTGTAGCTTGGTGCAAGTATGTCAAGTATGTCAGCTATACATAAAATTAGATCAGGTTTACTCCATTAGTGTAGCTTATAGGCCTTAGAGTATTAGATGCTGTGGCCATACCCCTTCTCAGAGGCCCACATTTAGTTGGGCATAGGCGGCAGTTTAGGCAGGATGCCTATTATTAGTAGTATTTGCTTTTGTGCAGATGTACCCGTTAGGGTTGGCAGCACTCTCCTGGGGATTGTGCCTCCTATCAGCGAAGTGAGGAAAGGGTAAAGGGGATATGACCCACCTATAGCTGGTAGGTGGGAAAAGGAGGAGAGTGGATGCTCTGTAGTGCCTTCTGTTAAGATAAGCCGGGTGGGCCTATAGGGTATACGGCTGATAAAGCTGTTTTAGGATTGGGTATAAATTGCGGTGCCTGGAGGTAATCGCCTGATATTTTAAGTGGCTAAATCAGGGCTCAGGTTCTTGTAAATTGAGATAGTGTAGGGGCTAATGCAGAAATCAACTGGGTTGTAGGCCCACTTACCCTCTGTCTGGAATGAGCAGTGAAGTTAGGCCTAGCGGTGCGTCTTCCGGCCTTGTCGCACTAGCTAGGGCTTGAGCATCAAGAGAAAGCCTTATTTTTTAGTTTGTCTCACGCCCAGAGCGGGTCCCGGCCCTCCGGGCATAGCTAGATGGAATTAGTTTTGGATCCGGTCATGTGGATGACTGGTGCGGCAACTGTGGTGCTACCTCCAAGCGCTTCATGTCTGTCTGAAGTGTGTCCCTCTAGCTGCAGGCTAGAGGGACGGGCGGCAAATACCACTGGAGTCCTTCTGTAAACAGATGATCTGGTCTAGATTCCTGTCCTCACAATGTGAGCCGCTAGTAGGTGCAGGTCTTTGTCGGTCGTGAGAGGCTTATCTACAGATGAGAAGTGTGTGATCTATTGGATCAATCGGGCCTCAATGGATATGGCGCAGATGGTGTCCACTCCAGAGCGGAGCCCCGTCCCTCGGGAGTATAGTTAGCAGGTCTCCTCCGTAACTTAGCTAATAGGTGCTAAGCTGTCTGTAGAGTGCAGATGACAACAAATTTTAGAAAGATCAGGTTGTTTAGGTCAGGTTTTCAAACTTTTAGAGTATATGTCGGATGGAGCTATGAAGCACACATCCTTTCTCTTCAGTGTCTAGCTCCGCCCCCCCTTCTGTTTAATGTTTATCCGTTGCATTTCAAACATTGTAAATCCACACCATACTTTCTCTGTTTTGTTCTCTTTCATTTAATTTTGGACATTTTGGGCCAGATTACGAGTGGAGTGCTAATTAGCTGTGCTAGAAGTAAGCTCTTTGTGCTCTTTGGCTAAACTGTTTTCGTTTGAGTGCTAACCCGAGGAGCGCAAACAAAACAAAGTTAAAATATCATGTGCAAGTTCACGTATTCCCCCATAGAGGTCAATGGAGCAAAAAAAGTGGAAAAAAACTAACACCCTACTCGCGCGCAAACCCGTTTGCATATTCTCATGTGCGCTAACCCAACATGAAAATATTGCACATTCCAATGTTTTTCAAATAGAAGAATATGCTCTATTTATTCATAAATAAATATTTCTACATATATCTGATTTTTGTTGGTACAATATATATTTATACCTATATATATATATATATATATATATATATATATATATATATATATATATATATATATATATATATATATATATATATACATGAAAATATATAGGTATAGATATATACAGATATATATATATAGGAATATCTATTTAGAAATACTTAGAACATATTCCCTAATGTTTAGAACCTTGGAATGTGACATTTTTACCGCAAATACACAGTATAACACTTTATTAAATATGAATATTGCATAAATATGTTTTTTATGTTTCCATCTACTTTACTAAAAAGGGCACCAATGCACTAGGCCTACGTTTTTTGGAGATTTTTACTTTGCTTCATTTTCATTTTACCACTTCTCTCCAACCTTTTATTCCTATTGACACAATCCTGTTCCATATACACACTGTCTTCCCTACACTCTTCCCTCTTTTTCACCACTTGTTTCTCTCTCATCTTGATGATGAATGTATGCTCCCATCTTTATTTCAGGTGCATCATTTGATAAGAGTTCTCCTACCTGGGTGGCCTTGGCTCGCATAGCTGCTCTGTGTAACCGAGCTGTGTTCAAAGCAGGAAATGATAATATTCCTGTACTAAAGGTACATGCCACATCCCATCAGCTGTGTATCTCTGTGTTTTTATAGTTTGTTTTTTCTCTGTGTATAGCTGGGTTTATAAGAGAGTGTGAATCTTGATGTATCCTTATTTTCCAAGATAAGATCTTTAGCCTCACTGCTTTTTACCAGATTTTACTAAATATTAAACACTCAATAAAAAACATATTTCTAACTAAGACCCCTGATTGGCTGCAGTAGAACATAATTAAGATAATTGGAAATTGATCACAAAGTCATATGACAATTTCAGATAAATTACCCTTTAAGTGATGGTACCCCTAGACATTTGAATTCTTTGTTTATTAACAAATTTTGCCTTGGGTGACAGTGTTTGTGGGTACGTCATTGCATGTTGATGTCTGTATTACACTGTGTTGTGTATGTTACTCATGATATGTTGGTATATATGACAGTGTGTGTCACTATGTATGTCATGGGGTGGTTTGTAGTATGTAACTAGTATTCAAAGTGAAGTTGGATAATATTAAGAAAGGACAGAAATGAGTCTGCTATTTAATCAGACATAATGTCACGTTAATACAATAAATATCTGGCAATAGTATATTAAGTGGCAGTACTTACAGGCAGCATATTATATGGTGGTACCAAGAGGTTAACTTCAGATGGAAATAAGCAGGCTAAGAATATTAAAAAAAACATCTTATTAGTAGGGATGGGCGAATGTTTTGCAACATTCGAAAAATGAAACGAATTTTAACACATTCATTTGTTCAAATCGAATTTCGAATGTTTACATAACATTCTAGCATTCGATTTTCAAATGTTCGGTTTCAAATTTTACGATTACATTCGAAAATATTAGTTTCGAAAAAATTTGAATTTATATTTGTAATAGTATTTCTAATGTTTTCTTTAAATGTAATATTCTAATTATGGAATATTCTATATAGAAACATTCAAAATTATATATATGTATCTATTATGTATCAATTTACTAGATTCCCTACCACATGAGCTATTGAACTTCTGAATAGTATTTGTTAAATAGAATGTTTAATTCGAAATTTCGAATGTGGACATTTGATATAATTATAAACATTCGAATTCGAAAGTGACATTCGAAAACTGTAAATAGCATTCGATTAGAATTTTTAAGAATATTCGTTCTTATCAACATTCGGATTTATAATTCGAATTTCGGTAATTACATTCGTTCTAACATTCGAATTCGGAAATTTACACATTCGCCCATCCCTACTTATTAGCAGTGTTCCCTCTAAAGGCCAGTTTTGTGAGCAGTCCAGCAGTGAAACAGTTAATAAGGGAACCATAAATTGCAGTCTGCATTTTGTAGTGTTTGCTAATTGCTCTAATTAACTGTTGGGATGCTCACAAAACTGGCCTAAGAGGGAGCACTGCTTATTAGTTAATGGGGCATTCCAACATAATCTTAAAACAGAGTAATTTTCACCATTAACATCAAAAGTGTAGTGATTTAGGCCCATGAAATCTTCATAAATTGCATACTGGACATACCACAAATGCATAGATTCTGACCATGGATAACAACCTGAAAGCCCATCTAGTCTTCTCATTCTACAAATGAGTCCTGAACTTGCTACTCTTCCGTCTGTAATTGCATAAAACACTTTTGATGCCAAATCCTGCTGCCTTGCAGAGATATTAAAGGGACATAATACTCATATGCTAAATCACTTGAAACTGATGCAGCATAACTGTAAAAAGCTGACAGGAAAATATCACCTGAGCATCTCTATGTAAAAAAGGAAGATATTTTACCTCAAAATTTCCTCAGCGCAGCAGAGTAAGTTCTGTGTAAAAAGTTATACTCAGCGGCAGCCCAGCTGCAGGTTAAAAAAAAAATATGAAGAAATGAACAGCAGCCAATCAGCATCAGCAGTGCTGAGGTCATGAACTCTTTTACTGTGATCTCATGAGATTTCACTTAACACTCATGAGATTTCATTGTAAGCTTCCTTACACTGAATAGGGAAATAAGATGAGTGTGCACGAAAGCTCGCTCCTTCCGCTGTCCCGGGAGAGACCTACTGATTTGTTGCTTAGAAGTCCTTTAAAATGGGATGTGGCTACTGAGAAACTTTTGAGGTAAAATATCTTCCTTTTTTACATAGAGATGTCTAGGTGATATTTTCTAGTCAGCTTTTTACAGCTATACTGCATCACTTTCAAGTGTTTAAACATTTGGGTATTATGGCCCTTTAATAAATAATTAAGATATTTTACATTGTATGCACCACCACAGTTAAAGGGATACTAAACCCAAAGCTTTTATTTCATGATTCAGATAGAGCATGCAATTTTAAGCAACTTTCTAATTTACTCCTATTATCAATTTTTCTTCATTCTCTTGCTATCTTTATTGGAAAAAAAAAGCAGGAATGTGACCATGTTCTAGAGCTAGAAAAACTACATTAAACTTTTGTAGGTAAACAAGACTTTATTTCAGACGTTTTATACATTTGGGAACAAAGACACACAACTTGAGACGATGAGACACTATACAATAACACAAATAATTATGTTATATTAATTGCACAAAATGGATACTGGTTACTCTATATTTTTGTAATAGAAAGTACAATATTGATATTCATTGTATTTATTCAAATTGATAAACCTTGCTTAAAGTAAAAGAACTCTGTTCAATAGAAAAAGCCAGTTCCTAACTGGATATACACGCGGGAACCCACGTCACCCTGACGTGCCCAGGAAAGTTCTCCCCGAACTTTAGGCCTACCGAGACTTATCAAATCTGATCGGAGCACTTTACTTAAAGTTGTTTTTTGTTCTGTTATGCTTTGTTGAAAATGTTAATTATCTTACAATGTATCTATGACATTAAAATCAATAAAACATTTAAATGGTAAAAAAAAAAAAAGCAGGAATGTATAACTTAGGAGCCGGCCCATTTTTGGTTCAGAACCTGTGTTATGCTTGCTTATTGGTGGCTACATGAACGTAAAATTGTCCGACTCCTAAGCCTGCATTCCTGCTTTTCAAATAAAGATACAAAGAGAATGAAGAAAAAATTATAGTAGGGGTAAATTAGAAAGTTTCTTAAAATTGCATGCTCTATCTGAATCATGAAAGAAAACAATTTGGGTTTAGTATCCCTTTAAGCCTTAATGAAATCTGACATGCTTTAACATTAGTATTGAATTTATAAAACATGATGGAAATAGTATAATGTACTGGAAGATAGTCTGAATACTGAATTTAGAATACAATTATTTTTATCATTTGTCTTTCTGTCTTGCTCTCTACAGCCTTTGATAAATGTGCTTGCAAAATGAAAAAATTGACCTACACCAAGATTCACACATATCTCTTAGTGATTATATTATCTGTGTAGTTACTTGGCAGTTCTTTTAGAGAACTAATAGAATTCCGTGTCACCATGGTGCTGTTTTTACAGAGGGACGTGGCTGGGGATGCCTCAGAATCTGCTCTCCTGAAGTGCATTGAGTTGTCCTGTGGGTCTGTCAAGCATATGAGAGAAAAGTACAAGAAAGTGGCCGAGATCCCCTTTAACTCCACCAATAAATACCAGGTTAGTCTGAAACAGACCCTTAAGTCTTTGTTTTCCTGATGTCTGTTCATTTTTAAGTTGATTGTCACACAAAATCATTTTTTTTTGGGGGGGGGGCAAAAAACAGATAAAAGTAAGTTGTGGATCTAGGAGGGGGATGCACCCTCTTTCATTACTTTAGCTCTACCAAATCACAAAGGTGCCAATGACCTAAATTTGCAGCTCCTTTATTTTAAGTTAAGTTTAAGTAAGTCGGGCTGGGCTGGTATTACGGGTTGAAAATAAAAACGTATCACTCCAGTGCTAACCTGACTCGTGCAAAAAGCCAAAGTTAAAATTTTGCTAGCATGATAACCTACTGCCCCATAGAAGTCAATGGAGCAAAAAAAGTAAAAACAAAAACATAACACTCTACTCGCACGCTAACCCGAATCACCATAAGCCCCTAGTGTAATAACCCTTAAACCGTGACATAGCCCACCGCAAAGTCCCCACTACAATATTAACCCCTAATCCTCCATGCCCCAACATCGCAAAGTCTAAACTACACTATTGCAAACTAAACATCTGTTTGTCTCTCTTGTCTGTGTGTCTGCCATTCGTATGGATTTTGTGTATTTTGTCAAGCCCAATAAAGGACCATTTTTATTAGTTTCACACCAGTAGTGCCTGCATCTTTTTTGTTCATAAACATCTACACTATTAACCCCTAAACCGCCACACACCCATATCGCAAACTAAACATCTACACTATAAACCCCTAAACCACCACCACCCCACACTACAAACTAAACAGCTACACTATTAACTCCTAAACAGCCACACCCTCACATCGCAAACTAAACATCTATGCAATTAACTCCTAAACCGCCAACCCACAACCACAAACTAAAACACTAACATCTAAACCCCCTAACCTAACACCCCCAAAATAAACTACCCCTACCTTTACCAAACAAAAACCTAACTACCTTTAAAAAAAAAAACTTACCTGTGAAATAAAAAAAAACCTAATGTTACCTTTTTAAAATAAAAAATCCTAACATTACCAAAAAAAATTACTGTAAAAAAAATAAAACCTACCATTGCAAAAAACAACAACGATCTACCATTACTAAAATAAGAAAACTAACATTGCAAAAAATAACAACGTAATTACCAAAAATAAAAAATAGATTTACACCTATTCTAATACCCCAAAATAAAAAAACACCCCAAAATTTTACAACTAAACAACAAATAGCCCTTAAAAGCCCTTAAAGCGATTCAGGTTTTTTTTCTAACATTAACCCCTCACCTCAACCCCAAAATAAAAAAAACTATCTAAAAAAAACTAATCTACAAAGTTCCCCGAAAAGGGCATCCAGCTCTTTTGCAGCCCATATAAAAAAAAATTCTTAATCTTAGAACCCCCCCCCCCCCCAAAAAAAACTATCACTAAACCCCAAGATGGTACTTACCTAAGATAATGGTGGCGGCACTCCATCTTCATCATCTTCTTATCTTCATCCCGGTGGCAGCAGTGATGGTGGCTGCGGAGACAGTGGTCCTAATCTTCAGAGCTGTAGAATATACATATATGCATTTGTGATTGGCTGTTGGTTGTCACATGATACAGGAGGAGTGAAAATAGACATAACCGAAATTTGTCTTAAAAAAAATCTACTACTCATTTGAAGTTCAGACTAAATGCTTCTGCATTGTCTTTTTATCATGCATTTGTTTATTGTGCAAATCTACTGTATTTATTGGTCCTTTAAGCCATATCTTATTGTGTTGTTTCATCTGTATTTAGCCAAAAACTTGCTTGGTTAAAGAAATGCAAATTATTTTGGGGAATCTTACTACAGTGCAAGGAGTATCACCTTTGGTATTCATCATCTACCATGTTTATTTTTTCATAGCTTTCCATTCATGAGACAGACGATCCTGATGATAACCGTTACCTTTTGGTGATGAAGGGTGCACCAGAGAGGATTCTGGATAACTGTTCCACCATCTTAGTTCAGGGCAAAGAGCAGCCACTTGATGAAGAGCTTAAAGAGGCTTTCCAGAACGCATATCTAGAATTGGGCGGCCTGGGAGAGAGAGTGCTGGGTATGTATAGAAATATATTGGATGGCTGGCTGTTAGAAAGTTGTTGCACTTAAGTGCAGATTGTTTTAATAATGGAAATAAATTGTACTGTATTAATTGCAAGACTTCTACAAGAAGACTTCTGGGTTATGCATATGAGTAGGCCCAAATATAAAATAGAGTTTGGGGTATGTAAAAGGGAGAGAAGAAGAAACGAGTACAAGTGATTGCTTTATCTAGAAAAGAACAAAAGAAGGAAATGTTGGAAAGTTGTGATAGAGACTGCTGCATAAGCATAGGGGATATGGAAACAGAAAGCACTAGAGCTCTTTCTGTGGAGATCGTGTATGGGCAATAGAGACTTGGCATGAATGAGTTATGGGGGGTCTGAAGACAATGAGACAATGAATGACACATATGGTGAATATATGAGGAACGAGTTGTGAGTATGGAAAATCTTGAAAGAATGAATGATGGGTATGGATAATCTGTAGAATCTGTGAGGAATGAGTAGTATGAAGAATAAAAGAGGAATGATTACTCGGTGTGGAGAATCTGCGAGGAATGAATGCTAGGTCTGAAGAATATATGTGGAATGGGTGTGGAGAATCTTTGAGGAACGAGTGCTATTTATGGACAAGCTGTTGGTTATGAGTGCTATGTATGGAGCATAGGTGAGGAACGGCTGCTAGGCATGGAAAATCTGTGAGAAACGAGTGCAAGCTATGGGCAAGCTGTGGGTTATGAGTGCTATATATGGAGAATAGGTGAGGAACGGGTGCTAGGTATGGACAAGCTGTGGGTTATGAGTGCTATGTATGGAGAATAGGTAAGGAACGGGTGCTAGGTATGAAAATTCTGTGAGAAACAAGTGCTAGATATGGAGAATCTGTGAGGAATGAGTGCTAGGTATGGACAAGATGTAGGATATGAATACTATATATGGAGAATAGGTGAGGAACGAGTGCTAGGTATGAACAAGCTATGGGATATGAGTAGTAGGTATAGAGAATCTATGAGTAACGAGTGCTAGGTATGGACAAGCTGTGGGATATGAGTGCTATATATGGAGAATATGTGAGGAATGGGTGCTAAGTATGGAAAATCTGTGAGGAATGAATGCTAGATATGGATACTCTGAGAGGAACGAGTGCTAGGTATGGACAAGCTGTGGGATATGAGTACTGTGTATGGAGAATAGGTGAGGAACGAGTGCTGGGTATTATATTTTGTTTTGCATTAAATTGAATGCATCACTTTCCTGTCCTTTTAATAACAAACTTAGAAACAAAAACCTGCAAGATGTTGGGGTTCCCTCTTCAGGCTTTGGCTAGAATTCATACTCACATACCTTGTATAGCAGCTCGGGTGATTTTTGGGGGTAGATTTTTTTTAATGGATTCAAATAATGCTGTCAGATTATCTCCATACAAGCCTATGATATGAGTGCATTTAAAAGCTTGAGATAAGTGGATTATTTCAGGGTTTTCTAATGGATTGGAACTGTGTAAGATTTGAAAGCTCAGCAGAAAACTATGCAAGGTACTTTGGACTGGAATTATGATGTATTGAATGGGGATGTTTGTCAGCCATTAAGAGGCACTACAGGGAGTTCAGAATTATTAGGCAAATGAGTATTTTGACCACATCATCCTCTTTATGCATGTTGTCTTACTCCAAGCTGTATAGGCTCGAAAGCCTACTACCAATTAAGCATATTAGGTGATGTGCATCTCTGTAATGAGAAGGGGTGTGGTCTAATGACATCAACACCCTATATCAGGTGTGCATAATTATTAGGCAACTTCCTTTCCTTTGGCAAAATGGGTCAAAAGAAGGACTTGACAGGCTCAGAAAAGTCAAAAATAGTGAGATATATTGCAGAGGGATGCAGCACTCTTAAAATTGCAAAGCTTCTGAAGCGTGATCATCGAACAATCAAGCGTTTAATTCAAAATAGTCAACAGGGTCGCAAGAAGCGTGTGGAAAAACCAAGGCGCAAAATAACTGCCCATGAACTGAGAAAAGTCAAGCGTGCAGCTGCCAAGATGCCACTTGCCACCAGTTTGGCCATATTTCAGAGCTGCAACATCACTGGAGTGCCCAAAAGCACAAGGTGTGCAATACTCAGAGACATGGCCAAGGTAAGAAAGGCTGAAAGACGACCACCACTGAACAAGACACACAAGCTGAAACGTCAAGACTGGGCCAAGAAATATCTCAAGACTGATTTTTCTAAGGTTTTATGGACTGATGAAATGAGAGTGAGTCTTGATGGGCCAGATGGATGGGCCCGTGGCTGGATTGGTAAAGGGCAGAGAGCTCCAGTCTGACTCAGACGCCAGCAAGGTGGAGGTGGAGTACTGGTTTGGGCTGGTATCATCAAAGATGAGCTTGTGGGGCCTTTTTGGGTTGAGGATGGAGTCAAGCTCAACTCCCAGTCCTACTGCCAGTTTCTGGAAGACACCTTCTTCAAGCAGTGGTACAGGAATAAGTCTGCATCCTTCATGAAAAACATGATTTTCATGCAGGACAATGCTCCATCACACGCGTCCAAGTACTCCACAGCGTGGCTGGCAAGAAAGGGTATAAAAGAAGAAAATCTAATGACATGGCCTCCTTGTTCACCTGATCTGAACCCCATTGAGAACCTGTGGTCCATCATCAAATGTGAGATTTACAAGGAGGGAAAACAGTAGACCTCTCTGAACAGTGTCTGGGAGGCTGTGGTTGCTGCTGCACGCAATGTTGATTGGTGAACAGATCAAAACACTGACAGAATCCATGGATGGCAGGCTTTTGAGTGTCCTTGCAAAGAAAGGTGGCTATATTGGTCACTGATTTGTTTTTGTTTTGTTTTTGAATGTCAGAAATTTATATTTGTGAATGTTGAGATGTTATATTGGTTTCACTGGTAAAAATAAATAATTGAAATGGGTATATATTTGTTTTTTGTTAAGTTGCCTAATAATTATGCACAGTAATAGTCACCTGCACACACAGATATCCCCCTAAAATAGCTATAACTAAAAACAAACTAAAAACTACTTCCAAAACTATTTAGCTTTGATATTAATGAGTTTTTTGGGTTCATTGAGAACATGGTTGTTGTTCAATAATAAAATTAATCCTCAAAAATACAACTTGCCTAATAATTCTGCACTCCCTGTATTGTCCTTATTTATTTATTTTTTCTCTTTCTTAGTTTTGCCATTAACAGTATTGTCCTTACACTATTTTTGCTATATTGTTTATTAAATAAAGTTTTTTTTAAGTTTAGCATTGACCAGATAATGCTACACATTATTTTTCTACACCTAAATAATACATCACTATTTGCTTTGGTTAAACATAGAACAAAAAATTTGACAGATCTCACCCTCCTCCCTGGGAAGTCCCTAATCTTTGTGTCTCTCACCCACAAACTCCTGTTGTAGATGTCCTCCCACGCTGCAGATGGAGGCTCAGTCAGGGAAACTACAGCATTTAGCATTCTCAGCTGTCAAAGCGATGGTCTAAATGTAAAAGGGAAAGGGTTTCTACATTATGTTTTTTTTATTATTAGAGGAAACTAGTGTCTTGGTTCCTTTAATCCAGGGGTCTCAAACTCAAAGTATCTGGGGGCCATTGGTCAAGTGTTCTTCTCCCATGGGGGATGCTTAAACTGATTAAGTGTTCCGAAACTGGATATACTAGGAAATTGTAGTGACATTTAGCCAAGTAGTAGTGCATGGTGGGAGTTGTAGTCTCCATTAGACATACACAGTTGTCTATATTTATCTTGTAAGTGCCAAGTGAAGTGATCATCTTGGAACTGTATAGCAATGTAAAAGGTTTTTACCCAATGAAGTGCATGGTGGAAGTCTACACTGGATGCCTGTCTTTATATTTGTCCTGTGAGTGCCTATATAGAACATCAACTAGGTACACCTCTTAGAACCCTAAAAAAAATTGATAGCCCAAATGATTTGTTTAAACAAGGGAGGGCCAGATGAAACTATCTTGAGGGCTGCATTTGGCCCTGGGGCCGGTACTTTGAGACCACTGCTTTAATCTCTGTGTTTACTAAAGAACAATGTTGCACTATTTGTCAGCTAAGAAGATGATTTTAACATTCAACTGCATTATATCAATATTATCCATTCATCAGAGGCCTTGACATTAGGGATGAGTGAATGTGCTGAAAGTGTAATTCGTTTGGTAGAACGAATAGTCCTGTGGACATTCGTTTTGGACAATCGATTGTTGATAAGAATGAAAATCCATTAAAATTCGATAATCAAGTGTTATTTCCGGATTTCAAATGTTACTTTAGTTTTCAACTATTCATAATGAAATCGAGTATCCACATGCGAAAATTTTAAATGTAACATTTGATTTAACAAATACTATTCAGAAGTTCATGTGGTAGGGAATTTAGTAAATTGATACATAATAGTAACAAATATATCAATTTGAATGTTTCTATTTTGAATATTACATTTAAAGAAAGCATTAGAAATACTATTACATTAAACGAATGTTAGAATGTTGTACAAACTGTAAGAAATTCGCTAGGGAAAAGGTGGCAAAATCAAACACAGACAGAAGTGGAAATTTAAAAAAGATTATATTGTTTACAAAATCAACACAACTGTTAAAAATATATATATACAAAACTGTTATGCAAAAAAAATAAGACAATGCAAAAACACAAAACAGAATAAAAACCCTAATACAAAAACACACACTCCTAGCAATGAAAAGGGGGGATACAGCTTTTATCCCACAATAATACAACCTACTTTACATTAGTAACAGCAATGACCACAAGGTAATGTCTCTCACAGTATTTGATGGAAAACAGAACACAAATGTTAAGTCAGAATAATACAACAAATTATAATGACCCAAAAAGAATATGTCAGTGATTTCTAGATAATAAATCCTTCTAGGGAAAGAAACATCAATATTATTGTAGACAATCTGTGGGAATAAATAGTAAATAATAAGTTAGTAGACAAAGAAATATACCAGTATAGTTACCACTCTGATGAAGCTGGAGATTTAGGGAGCTCACACTCTGGCCTCTCCCCAAAGGAATGCTGGCTTTACTGAATTTTAGTAGGATTTTTATACTAATAATATATTAGTTATTTACTAAATATTTAGCAGTTGTCTCCAATTGTTTTAACCTAAACAAAGATTCCCTGCAACTTGATGTAGTGAAAAAGTTATAACAACTTATATAGCATTGTATCCATAAGACAGACCCTGCAGCCAGCACTCACACTAGTAACTGACTCCAACATGTCTCTGCTGGAGCTATGGTTTAGTAAGTGTTGGGAAGAGATTGGTTGTGATTATTTAGGGTGATAATTTATATTTGTTGCTCCATGATGAATGTACTCAATATACTTCTAATTTATGGGTTCCCTTGTTACTTATCCCATGAATGATTCTGCAGTAAATATTTTTGTTATTTCATGATATTACTTAGGGCACCCCGACACATATCGTTCTCCCAGATAAAAAAAAAACAAATACATATATTCCCTTCCTTCTACCCAGTTGCACTAATACTTACCCAGACTGATACTCTCAGTTACCAAAGGCATAGCCTGTAATCTGCTGCCAGTGGTCTGTATTTCACAGAGAGAGATTTCAATATACACATTTAAGTAAACAGACAAAAATAAAAGGGTAACATAATCTGAATGTGTAACTATTAAATGGACACAAAACATACCAGATACCATATTATGTATTTATATGATTGTTTAACATATATAATAAAGCTTGTCTGCATTTTTTGTTATACCTTATTGCACCGTCTTTAGTACCAACTTACATAACTATCTCTTCCCACCTTCTGAAGCTTATTTCTTTTTAAATAACACAGCCGGTACAGCCAGTCAGGTGCCATATCACCTGCCCCAGAGGATGGGTGGCACAGTAGAGGCTAAGGATCTTGGAAGATGGGTCAGCCAAGTTGTATTGTATCATATCTACATAATTTACCAAGTATGACAAGATGTATATGTAACAGCACAACATGTCAACACATATAGCCACACTGCTCTGACTGAAATGGAATCTTATGATATCCTCCCACTAAGTGAACACTGGCTTCCTGTGAAGTCACATAGATGTTGTGTGTGTACCAATCACCACCCCTTACAGAATCTTCAATATTCTCAGAAGTATTTATCACTAAAGGCTACATCAGCTTCTTAATGTATCTTTATTGGGAAGATCAACTCTGGCATCAGAGCTAATATATAAATGTATAGTGTGTTCAAAACATTGTGAAGCCATATAGGTAGTAAATGTATTTGAAGTTGAATTCTGTTACTTTAGCCATTCAGTCTCCATTTGCAGCAAGGATGTCTGGAATCTTTGGGTGAGACTGAGAAACCAAGAAACAGCTCATTAGAAAGTTCCAACAAAGTCCATTCTATGGTTAAGGATTTTGTTTTTTAATGTTTAAATAAATCAAATATATGATTGTTTACATTTTTTTTATTTGTTTGATAGATAGTAGACTTGTCAGATTAGACTGTACACAATACTGTTAATGGGAAGACAAGGAATTAGCATGTTTAAGTTTTGGAGTAGATAGTGCATGGTAGCTACTGGTTATGCCTGAGAGCATCCAGCTGGCTAAATATTAGTGTGACTGGTTGAGCTGGGGGAACCATATGTGTTGGGGTGTGTAGAAGCAGAGAATAGTGAATCTAAATGAAGTAGAATATTATGTATTGTTGAGTCTCAGTGTATGCTAGGGGTGCGTGTTGTGTTATCTTTGTAAATATTGAGTTTATCTGGATATAAACAACACTGAATTTAGAACTTTTCGATGCAGCACTTTATATGTTTCTGTTTCCATTGAATTTGAATAATAATTGCCCATTTCCATGCTTGTAATAACTAAATACAGACCCTGCTGAGTATATAAGTTATGTCTGATTCACCTGGATAGGACAGAAGCTCTCAATATTTGGTGGTGTTAGTAAATGTTGCAGTCTCATAGCCTCATCATAACTCCTGTGTTTCTTCTTTACAGGATTCTGCCATTATTATTTCCCAGAGGAGCTCCATCCCAAGGGCTTTGCTTTTGATACCGAGGACTTGAATTTCAGCACTGAAAACCTGTGCTTTGTTGGACTCATGTCCATGATTGACCCTCCCAGAGCAGCTGTGCCAGATGCTGTAGGCAAATGCAGGAGCGCTGGTATAAAGGTGAGAGCAGAGGTGCAGGTAGAAAGGAGATATGAGTAATGTGAGAGTGGTTTTATTTACTCTTAACTATTGGTTGGTTCATTTCTTAAAGGGACAATAAACATGTTGAGATTTTTATATAAAATGTTTAGTTTTGTGTAATGAATCATGAAATAAAAATTGTTGGTTTCATGTCCCTTTAAGCAATTTCTAATTCTAAGAAGTATAAATGCTTACTTCTCCAAGCTAAATCTGCTATATATCAGTTACTACTAATTGGCTTTATAAGATAACTAATGAAAAACAATTGTCTTTATACTAACTTTATGACCATGACTAGACTTCTTGTCCAGATTGGCTCCTCCAAATAAGGCTAATGGTAGGGGAGTCTGGCTATTAAAAACTAATTGCAGTAAAAAGGATGTTAATTTGTTTTAAAAATGTTAAGACTTGGCTGATATGTTATCGCAACACAATATAAATGTCTTGTAATTACAAGGTGATTACTGTCCCTTTAACAAAACCGCTCTGTAAATCCATATGATGTTAAATCGAATACATAGAATTACGGAATATGTTACTTTAGTTCACATCCTACTGGTTTTCCAATACTGGAAAAAATATATCTGAACATTCAAATATGTGTTTGACTCCCTCATTAGAATTTATATACAGATATCCATTTATTAATCTTTGTGAGTAAACCGTTCTTGTGGAGGAGTCCTGAACCATAGATTTGTGATCTTTCTTAGGTTATCATGGTGACTGGTGACCATCCTATCACAGCCAAAGCCATTGCAAAGGGAGTGGGGATCATTTCTGAGGGTAATGAGACCGTGGAAGACATTGCAGCCAGACTCAATATTCCTGTCAGCCAAGTTAACCCAAGGTAAGTTAACTAGGACTGTGGAATAAAGAGGAAGATGGGAGAGCAAGTATGGAGAATGCTCTAGGTCATTGTTTCTCAACCACATTTCTCAAGTACCCCCAACAGGCCAGGTTTTCATTATAGCTGAACCAGTGCACAGGTGAAATAATCAGCTGATGGATGCAGGTTAGTAACCATGGTTACTGATCAGCTGATTATTTCACCTGTGCACTGGTTCAGCTATAATGAAAACCTGGCCTGTTGGGGGTACTTGAGGACAGCCGTTGTGAAGTTCTTTGGTTAGAAATGATAGCGTGCAGGGGACAAATATATCTCAAATATATATCAAATATACGTATATGTTATTTCAAGAGGAGAAAAAAAAATGTTACTTGTTCACTAATGTGCGAGCGGACATGATCCAATATTGCGGATCATGTCCGCTGCACATCGATAAATGCCGACAGCATACGCTGTCGGCATTTATCATTGCACCAGCAGTTCCTGTGAACTGTTGGTGCAATGCCGACCCCTACAGATTCGCTGCCAATCGGCCGCTAGCAGGAGGTGTCAATCAACCCGATTGTATTCGATCGGGTTGATTTCTGGCAATGTCTGTCCGCCGCCTCAGAGTAGGCGGACAGGTTATGGAGCAACGGTCTTTAGAAACACAGGGCATCAAGCTCCGTTCTGAGCTTGATAATTCAACCCATAAATGTTAAATATAGGTAAATGCCTAAATTCCTACTAATCCATTATGGGGTTTTTTTTTATTAATTCAGAACTAGTGGAATTTCCAGCCCTAATGGGTTGTTAAAGTTGAGTTTGTTGTAGGATTAGAGGCACCCATGTGGTTAATTCTCTGCATGGTTTATGCTTTCTTTATTTCCCTTCAGGGATGCCAAAGCCTGTGTAATCCACGGCACTGATCTGAAGGACATGCCCATGGAGCATATAGATGAGATCCTACAGAACCATACAGAGATTGTCTTTGCCCGTACCTCACCACAACAGAAACTCATCATTGTGGAAGGATGCCAGCGCCAGGTAAAGCCACAATGGTACAGTCATTATGCTGATCGTGTAATGAGAAGACACCGCACTGGGCTTTGGAATACATAAAAGATACTCTGATCAGATGCTAATGAGATATGATTGTGTCTAGGATAGATTTAATAGATGTTGTGGAGAAATACTAAGTGGAAGATTATAAGTGGAGCGCAAATGTTTGCTCGCAAGCGATATCAAGTTTTAGCAATCATTTGCACTCAGGTTAAAGTATTACAAAGTTGAAAGTAAACGCAATCACTTGAGCGCTATCGTGATTTACGCTAGAATGATTACTGCGTCCTCAGAGCTCTGGTTAACTGTTTCACAAAACAAAAAAGTTCCACAAAACACATCGAAAATACATAACAAAGTATAATTACACTCATACTAACACCATCTAATAAAATTATATTAAGAAAAAATATTGTACAAAAAAGTTATAAGGGCTAAAAAATATGAGGCCTCAGGTGTTAGGAAAAAAAGGCAGGCAAAGGGCTTTTACATAGAGATTCCTACTTAAACAAGTCTAAAGATGGATCTATGAAAGATTAAATATGTTCTATGTATTTCTAAATGGATATTCCTATATATATATCAATATATCTATACCTATATATAATCATGTATATATATATATATATATATATATATATATATATATATATATATATATATAATAGTGTGTATTGCATAAGGACAAGACCTGGTGATGATCCCTATGGTCTTTGCGAGGGACCACAGGGATCATCACCAGGTCTTGTCCTTATGCAATACACACTATTGTATTTATGTTTTGGCCGTGCACTGAGTGGTTATTATGTTGGTGAGTGCTGATCTCTCCTGTTAATATTATATATATATATATATATATATATATAGGTATAGATATATATTGTACCAAAATACCATTCGATAAATGTAGAAATAGGTATATATGAATAGACATATTATGCTATGTGAAGAACTTTGGAATGTGAAATATTCATATTTTCATGTCGGGTTAGCGCACATGAGAATATGCAATCAGGTTTGCGCGCGAGTAGGGTGTTGGGTTGTTTTTCCACTTTTTAACTCCATTGACTTCTTGGGGGATAGGTTATTGCGTGCTCCATATTGTAAATTTGGATTTTTGCGCTTATTAGGGTTAGTGCAAGCGCGATAACTTTTTACTTTCAACTTGTAATATCAGCGCAACCTGATGCGTGCAAAAAGTTTACTTCTAGCGCTAAAGTGAAAGCTCTAAATAGCGCTCCACTTGTAATCTGGCCCCATGAGGGGACAGTCTATGACCTGCGGTGAACTTCTCTCAAGCACCATTTTATTCTCTTGCAGGGTGCCATTGTGGCAGTGACAGGGGATGGTGTAAATGATTCACCTGCTCTAAAGAAGGCAGACATCGGAGTGGCTATGGGCATTGCAGGCTCTGACGTTTCCAAGCAAGCAGCTGACATGATTTTGCTAGATGACAACTTTGCTTCTATTGTCACTGGCGTAGAGGAGGGTGAGCATAGAACCTGTTTGTGGATAATAGACTAACTCCTTTTATCAGTATTGACATTTAAGTATTTATACTTTATTAGAGGATTCTTTCATAAACTGCACAGACAAATTCCAGTTCCTGGTTAAATTTCATTAGAGATTGCCTATGTTACTAAATCCAACTGTAAATCCTAATAGTGGGTAGCTCAGAGCTAAGTCTTTAAATGGGCTTTAACGTGCATTGATACCAAACATGAAACATGAGGCTAACGTCCTGAAAACCGGTATCCAGCAAAACCTAGGATGAGCTAACTGCTTAAAGGTATATGAAACCCAAAAAATGTCTTTTGTGATTGAGACAGAACATTCAATTTTAAAAAAGTTTCCAATTCACTTTTATGATTAAATTTGATTCATTCCCATGGTATTCTTTGTTGAAGAGATACCTAGTTAGGTGTCTGGAGCGCTCACTACATGGCAGGAAATAGTAGTGCCATTTAGTGCTCTTGCAAATGGATACCATTCTTGCAAAACTGCTGCCATATAGTGCACACTCCTAAGCTTACATACCTGCTTTTCCACAAAAGATTCCAAGAGAATGAAGAAAATTAAATCATAGAAATAAATTGCCTGCTTTATCTGAATCATGAAAGAAAAAAAACATTTGGGTTTCATGTCCTTTTTAAGGGACATAATACCTATATGTTAAATCATTTGAAAGTAGTGCAGCATACCTGTAAAAAGCTATTGGGAAAATATCACATGGACATTTCTATTTAAAAAAGGAAGATATTTTATCAGCTTAACAGAGTAAGTGCTGTGTGATCCAGAGCTACTCTTTTAGCCGGCGTAAGCATTAAAATAAAACAGCCAATCAGCTTCATCAGTGCTGAGTTCACCAAAATCTTGCAAAAATGTCATAGTAAACTTCATTAAAGGCACAGTATACACCAATTTTCATATAACTATGTGTAATAGACACTACTGTAAAGTGGAATATGTACAAATACGGATATATAAATACAGTATAAAACCTTTTAAAAACTTACTTAGAAGCTCCAAATTTAGCACTGTAGATGAGGTAAGTCTGGGATACCCACTGAAATGGACTGAAAAAGGAGAAATAGCAGACACTTACCCCCCCCAGCATATGAACAGACAGACCCATTATACAAACGAGAGAATGCTGGAATCAGTATACATCTAAAACTTTGGGGCTTGGTTAGGAGTCTGAAAATCAGCATAATGTTATTTAAAAATAAGCAAATCTATACATTTAAAAAAAAACACACACTCCCAGATGGGCTATATAAATGGATCATCTACAAAACATTTATGCAAAGAAACATCTAGGGGCCGAATTATCAAGCTCCAAATGGTCTTAGACCGCTGCTCCATATCTTGTCCACCTGCTCTGAGGCTGCGGACATCAATCCGCCCGATCCTATATGATTGGCCGTGAATCTGCAGGGAGCGGCATTGCACAAGCAGTTCACAAGAACTGCTTGTGCATTGATAAATGTATGTATGCTGTCGGCATTTATCGGTGTGCGGCGGACATGATACGCTACATCGTATCATGTCCGCTCTCACTTTCATAAATTGGCCCCCTAGTGTACAATGTCCCTTTAAACTGAAGAGGGAAATACGGTGACTGTGCCTGCACATGCCAGATGCACACCCCCTTGCAAGTCCTGGGACAAGCATCCTGATTAATTGATAAAAGCCCCTTTACAATGGGATGTAACTACTGATGAAATTTTGAGGTAAAATATATTTCTTTTTTACATAGAGATGTTCATGTGATATTTTCTATTCAGCTTTTGACAGATATGCTGCATCACTTTTAAGTGATTCAACATTTGGGTGCCATGTCCCTTTAAGTATATTGACATCAAGAATACTGTGTTTCCTAGAGTAAAGACATTAGTAACATGTCATGGCAGTAACCTATGGAGAGCTCTATATCTAGAAAATAGAATTAATGCAATACAGCACATACACATTTTACCATATCTATATTGTCCACCATTCTAAGGCAATTCTCTGTATTTGGGTAATATTTCTCCGCACTCCCCAAATTCCTGCAGTATATTGTCGCTGGGTATCTTTCATTGTGCAATTTCAGCTGACCTTCTCTTTGCATTAGTACATGTGCCTGTCTCCATGCTTGGTGCTAACTCTCTTCTTCTACAGGACGCCTTATCTTTGACAACCTTAAGAAGTCCATTGCATACACCCTGACCAGTAACATCCCTGAGATCACACCCTTCCTGCTCTTCATCATGGCCAATATACCACTGCCACTAGGTACCATCACCATCTTGTGCATTGATCTGGGCACTGACATGGTGAGTAGATGGCTGAGTGATTAGGCGCTCAGTGCTTTGACTCATAGGAGCTGATCCAAAGCTCTCCACTATGGCCAGATGATCTAATACATTTTGTCAGTACTGCAAGGTCCCTCAGATACTTTTTTTTTCTTGAGAGTTGTTTATCTCTCTTTATGCAGAGTTCTGGATGTGAAGGAGAAATTGCAAAATAATACTCAAAAAAGCCACCAAAGATTTGGCAAGATTTCTCTCCATGCCGGCGAGTTTTTGATTATCACACCCATAGTGAGCTTTTAGATACACAAAATAAATTCTAGCATGTATCAGAAAGAGCAGCAGATAAATATGTTAAAATATTTTATTCACATGAAAAAAAGTTAAAACTGTTTAAATTGTAAGTGAAATTAACAGGAACTGTGTGATTGTGTACAGCTGAGACCTGGAACTTTGCAGCTTATTGGTTGATAGGAACAACAACTACAGAATTTAGCACAGAAACATCATTTTAACCCTTTCGTGACAGGGTTAAAGTGTCTACATCGGAACACCTGTTCCGATGTAGACAAATTGAAACTACGCGATCGTGCATACGATCGCGAGATTTCAATTATTGGATCGCATCTGGGGGGCGTCCCTACAACCCTAGGAACGCCCTCCAGACCGCGATCAAGTCCTTGAAGCGCAGAAGGCTTCAGGACAGCCGTTTGATATGACGTTCTATTCCGTCATAACGGCTTTAAAGCCCAGTGTAAATATGACGGAATAGAACGGCATAACGGCGTTAAAAGGTTAAAAAACAAACAAAAACAATGTTCTCCACAGAAGATGTTGCCAGCATTTTCTGTTATTCATAAATATTACTTAAAGGGATACTAAACCCACTTTTTTTCTTTCGTGATTCGGAAAGAACATGCAATTTTAAGCAACTTTCTAATTTACTCCTATTGTCAATTTTTCTTCATTCTCTTGCTATCTTTATTGAAAAATCAGGAATTTAAAGCTTAGTAGCCAGCCCATTTTTGGTTCAGGAGATTGTCAATATGAGTTAATCCTCAATATAAACAATGATATAAAACACATCATTTATAGGAAAAACCCTTTGAGGAAGAGGGTTGTGGGTGCATGTGTGCTTTACTTGCATAAGCCACTAGGTGGTGATCTTATCATTCTCAAAATAAATTATATTATGCTTACAATAAATGAATATCACATAGAATTAAATCACAAAAGATGCTAGCTAAAGAGATGGGTTATACTTATACTTCAGTAAGTCATAAATCTGTTATTTTTTCCATGACAACCCATTTCTCAGGCATCCTTTAACCTCTGAGTCCAAGCTCTAACTCCCTGTTACAATCTCTACTGGGTGTTAAGACACAAGCTATGAAACATTAATGTAAGCTATGAATTCTCGAAATTGCTATGGTTAACAAAGACACCAGAATATGAGAGTATCTGCAACTTTATAAAGTTATATTAATATTAAAAATAATCAACATATTAATCCAGTAACCTTCTCAGACGTGACAATATGTCCTTAAGAGATTTGAATTTACTCTTGCACTAAGTATGATGTGAGTGGAGATAACAACAGCTCTAGTACCTGTGTGCACAGGCTCTTTGTTCCAGCTCCACCAAGTTATTTTTCACTTTTCGAGTATATAATATGAGACATTCTGGTCCTGGTTCTCTAAAGCTCTCTGGCCTGGTGAGATTCTATAAGAGGTCTTATCACTACTCCGAGTTCCTTCAGGGTATGTGCTAATGGCAATCTTTATCTTGAGAACTGTGTTTCTCATTAATATGATCTCCTTATTTTTCTTTATGTGACACTTACATTACAATATAATACTCAATAAGAACTCCTTGTCTCATTAATAGGACCCCCTATTTTCTTTATGTGACATTTACACTACAATATTAAAAAAAAAAAAAAAAAGCTGATGATTTATTCTCTATGTCGTAAAGTTCTTAAGAATCTAGCAACCTGACACAGGCTTTACTTCTCTGTACCTTAAATTATAGCAGAATATACAAATGTCCGCAGCACCATATAGAATCAACTTCTTTATTTAAGACATATAAAATACAGCAACATTTTCATGCATGATTAAGTGGCATCTACCCCGAAACGTCGCTGTATTTTATATGTCCTAAAGAAAAAAGTAGATTCTATATGGTGCTGTGGACATTTGTATATTTTGGATTTACCATTGGGAGAATAGGCAGTTCTCCTGTCTTCACGAGCACCGATTCCAGGTATTGCTGTTCCAACTCTACAGTCTTAAATTATAGCAGGAAAGCATTTAATGAATTTAAGCCTTTGTATGAATTCTCTTTCTGAGAGTCATTAACATTCAAAAAAGTTGTAGTGCTTCTATACTAGTTTATTTACAGAATGCAATCAACTAAAATGGTAGGATCATGAATTATTCTTCTCCAAGAATTCTATATATTGGACAGTGAACTTAAAGGGCCATGAAACCCACATTTTTTCTTTCATGATTTAGAAAGAGAATGCAATTTTAAACATCTTTCTAATTTACTTATATTATATTTGTTTTATTCTCTTGATATTCTTTGCTGAAAAGCATATCTAGATATGCTCAGTAGCTGCTGATTGGTTGCTGCACATAGAAGCCTTGTGTGATTGGCTCACCATGTGCATTGCTTTTTCTTCAACTAAGGATATCTAAAAAATGAAGCAAAATAAATAATAGAAGTAAATTGTAATGTTGTTTAAATTTGTATTCTCTATCTGAATCATGAAAGAAAGATTTTGGGTTTAGTGGCCCTTTAATGTTTTTTTTCATGTATAATATTAGAAGTTTTAACCAATTGTTGGCACATTAGGACCATGATACAGTTCTTCTAAGTAACATTTCATATTTCCACCAGGTACCTGCCATTTCCTTAGCTTATGAAGCAGCTGAAAGTGACATCATGAAGCGGCAGCCAAGGAACCCTCGTACTGACAAGCTGGTGAATGAGAGACTGATTAGCATGGCATACGGACAGATTGGTAAGTACCGACCCTACCATCCTCTTGCACATTTAAATTCCCGTGTAGAAGTGCGCATCAATACATCAATCAGCTTTTCCACTGCTGGTAAAATCAGGAATACTTCGCAGCATCACATATTTTCAGAAAGAGTTGTTGATTCATGGAACAGACTTCTAATAGAGGTGGTAAGGACAAATACAGCAAGGTCATTTTATGTATACCTTGGATATACTTTAAAGGGCCATAATAGTAGAAAAATGGCATGCTGTTATGTGTTAGAACATGTCATTTTAAGACTATCCACCGAGCACTACTGTGTGTTTAATACCCTCAAAGGGGTTAAACACGGGAGAAATACTCTTCTGGTCCTGCAAAACACTGCTGCTTCCCAACAGAAATCATTGCTTATCTAGTCCAGTGATTTTTAACCTTTTTTTTGCCGTGGCACACTTTTTTACATTAAAAAATCCTGTGGCACACCACCATCCCAAAATGTTAGAAAAATCACACATTGTAGCCTAATACAGCATATATATATATACACATACACACAAACACACACATACTGTATGTATTGTGCTGTTATGCCATGCCTCCTACAAACTACCCCTGCACTGGGAGTAAAAAACAAGCAAAGTTTAAAAAATATGTCACACTGTTGTCAGTCTGCCGTGGCACACCTGAGGATCTCTCACGGCACACTAGTTGAAAAACACTGATCTAGTCAGTAGCGGTATTTGCACGACTCAGATGGGTAACTAGCACTGCTGATTTGATTAGCAGTGGTTTCCAATTGGGGCCAGTATATATATATATATGTGTGTGTGTGTGTGTGTGTGTGTGTGTGTAATATATAGGTTTAATATTTTATAAAATGTTGTTTGACTGGGAATGGTTTAAAGGTATAAATGTATTTGCATGTGTGTAGATATATGTATGTGTGCACACATACACATATATATATATAATTTGTTTAGAAACGGTTATATTTTCTTAAATATGTCATAAGGGACCGAACTGCTTTTTTCACTTGAAGAAAATTTCGCAAGCCTCTTAGAAAAAAACATCTGAGTGAGTAGTTTTAACCCATTGTCTGATAGAGAAACAAAAACTACACAGGTAGTGTGTTAAGGGTTGCCACCTTGGTTATTTTTCCTGGACTGCTATGAGTTACACATGCTGGAAGGAACATCAGTAATGCACAATTCATTTTCCTTCCTGCAGTGTGTAAATCATAGATGTCTATGAAAACATGGAGAAGTTGGCAAACCTGCATATTTGTCTGGGTTAAAGGGATAGAAACATTTTATTTTCCTAGTAAACTTCATTAAAGTTTTTAACTGGCATACGCACATATGCTGTGAGTGCCTAGTGCACCAGCATTCAAACACCTTACATACGACTAGATTGTGTTGCGGTATGGCTTTTAACGCTGAAAAAATGGCCATTCCAGCATAATGACCAGGAAAGCATATTACGTATAAGTCGTGTCGGTAAAGCTATACTGCAAGCATTTTAGCCTATAGCGCAACGTCCATTCCGCACTCAAATGATGTTTTTGTGTGTGATTTTCATAGCGCCTGTATTACAGGTTGTGCGGTCCGGCTAAAATACTTGCGCTACAGCCTATACTGACACGGTCCATACCGCCATCTGAGAGCAGTAGTTATGGATTTTGAAAAACAAAAATGTTTCACAAAACTCATAACTAAAGTGTTACAAAGTACACTAACACCCATAAACTACCTTTTAACCCTTAAATAGCCGTCCTAATGGATCGCAAACACTATTCAAAATTTACCAAACCCTAATCTGCTGCCCACCCACATCGCCAACACTATTTAAATATATTAACCCCTAATCCGCCACTCCCCCACATCGCCGCCACTATAATAAAGTTCTTAACCCCTAAACCTCCAGCCTTCCACATCGTCGCCACTATAATAAAGTTATTAACCCCTAAACATTCGGCCTTCCACATCGCCGCCACTAAATAAACTTATTAACCCCTAAACCTCCGGCCTCCCACATCTCCGCCACTAAATAAACCTATTAACCACTAAACCGCCGGCCCCTTACATCGCAAAACACTAAATTAAACTATTAACCCATAAACCTAACACCCCCCTAACTTTAAATTAAAATTACAATATAACTATATTTAAATAAAGAAAAACTTACCTGTGAAATAAAAATTAACCTAACATAACTATTCTAATAAAATAAAAAAATACTACCAATTAAAAAATCTAAATTACAAATTTAAAAAAACACTACGAAAAAATTAAAAAAATCTAAAATTACAAAATATAATAAACACTAAATTACGAAAAGTAAAAAAAGACTAAGCTTACAAAAATAATAAACAAAATTATCAAAAATAAAAACAATTACACCTAATCTAATAGCCCTATAAAAATAAAAAGCCCCCAAAATAAAAACACCCCTAGCCTACAATAAACTACCAATAGCCCTTAAAAGGGCCTTTTGTAGGGCATTGCCCTGAGTTAAATAGCTCTTTTACCTGTAAAAAACCTAACTCTAAAAAACCTAAGCTACCCATTGCCCCATAAGGGGCATTTGTATGGGCATTGTCCTTAAAAGGGCATTTAGCTCTTTTTCACTGCCCTTAAAAGGACATTCAGCTCTTTTACAAAAGCCCAAAGCCCTAATCCAAAAAAAAAAACCCACCCAAAAAAATGAAAAAAAAATCCTAACACTAACCCCAGAATATCTACTCATGGTTCCTGAAGTCCGAAAATCCATCTTCATCCAGGCGGCGAGAAGTCTTCATCTTGGGGACATCTTCTATCTTCATCCCGGCGGCATGGAGAGGAGCCATCCTGGAAGCCGATCCCATCCTGCGTGGAGCGTCCTCTTCATTTGGTCACCGCCGTACACTGAAGTTGAATGCAAGGTAGCCGTTTCAATAGGGCGGACCTTGCATTCCTATTGGCTGGTTTGATTCTTCAAATTCAAATCAGCCAATAGGATGAGAGCTACAGAAAGCCTATTGGCTGTTCAAATCATCCGGATTTCAAACGCTCTCATCCTATTGGCTGATTTGAATTTGAAGAATCAAATCAGCCAATAAGAATGCAAGGTACACCATTTTGAAAAGGCTACCTTGCATTCAACTTCAGTGTACGGTGGTGACCATATGAAGAGGACGCTCTGTGCAGGGAGGAATCGGCTTCCAGGATGGCTCCACTCTGCGCCGTCGGGATGAAGATAGAAGATGTCCCCGAGATGGATGAAGGTGTCGCTGACTGGATGAAGACTTCTCGAGGCCTGGATAAAGATGGATGTCCGGACTTCAGGAACCATGGGTAGATATTCTGGGGTTAGTGTTAAAGGGCAGTGAAAAATAGCTGAATGCCCTTCTAAGGGCAATGCCCATACAAATGCTCCTTTAGGGGCAATGGGTAGCTTAGTTTTTTTTTAGAATTAGGTTTTTTATTTTGGGGGGTATGTCGCTGCAGTTCTGGGCTTCTCTCTTCCACAATCTTGCAAGATCAAACTATTTCTGCATGCCCCATGAGTGGGGCACTGCAGAAGTAGATTTGCAGAGTTATCGTTGCAGAGAGGACCACTCTGTGGCCCTCTCTGCATCGGACAGTGATGGTGCCGATCGTTGGTGGGTGGGAGCCATTGCATGGAGGTGGGTGGGCGGTACATCGCTGGAGCTGTTCCGGCCAGTGGGGATCTCCGTTCAGGTAATGCACAGGAGCGCGCGAGGGGGCAGGAGCGTTCACATGCGCGCGCGCCTGCTTCAGATCACAACAAGTGATTAAGTGTAAGAGAAGTTGGGAGAGGGAATAAAGGTTGATAAAGGGATCTGGGAGGGAGGGAGGGGGGTATGGAGGGGGCAAAAGTTAGTGAAAAAGTGAACTATTTTTTTTTATTTGATCACATTTGGCGGTGAAATGGTGGCATGAAATATACCAAAATGGGCCTAGATCACTCTTTTGGGTTGTCTACTAAAAAAATGATATACATGTCAAGGGATATTCAGGGATTCCTGACAGATATCAGTGTTCCAATGTAACTATCGCTAATTTTGAAAAATAAAATGGTTTGGAAATAGCAAAGTGCTACTTGTACTTATTGCCCTATAACTTGCAAAAAAAAGCAAAGAACATGTAAACATTGGGTATTTCTAAACTCAGGACAAAATTTAGAAATTATTTAGCATGGGTGTTTTTTGGTGGTTGTAGATGTGTAACAGATTTTGGGGGTCAAAGTTAGAAAAAGTGAGTATTTTTTTTAATTTTTTCATCATATTTTATTAATTTTTTTCATAGTAAATTATAAGATATGATGAAAATAATCGCATCTTCAGAAAGTCCATTTAATGGCGAGAAAAAGAGTATATAATATGTGTAGGTACAGTAAATGAGTAAGAGGAAAATTTTGGGGAGCGGCGGATTAGGGGTTAATAGCTTTTATTAGTGTTGGCGATGTCGGGAGCGGCAGATTAGGGGTTAATAACTTTATTTAGGTGTCGGCGATGTCAGTGCGGCAGATTAGGGGTGTTTAGACTTTGGGTTTATGTTAGGTTTAAACGTACCTTTTTTTTTCCCCATAGACATCGATATTGTTGCGTTACGGAGATTTTTCATTCCTCACTTCAGGTGTTTTTTTCTAACACTCTTTTCCCAATGATGTCTAGGGGGAAAGCATGCATGAGCACGTCAAAGCAGCCCTTGGATTTTGAGCGGTATGGAGCTTAACGCCACCATAACACACGCACAAGGAGGTTTTTCAGTAACTCGTAATGGCAGCGCTATGGAGAGTGAAATAACGCAACTTTTTTGGCGTTAGTTTCGCACCCTGTTTAGCGCAAAACTCGTAATCTAGGTGATAGACAATAAGCAGTGGCAAATATTCACTCACAGAATACAAACCACCATGAGCTCCCTGAGCAGGCAGGGTTTAAATTGTGATGCTCTAGTCACACACAGCATATGTGCATATGCCTCTGAAACCATATAAACTTTTACTAGAAGCATTTTTGTTAATGGAAATATATTGCAAAAATGCTTCTATTGAAATTTGAAATGCATTAAAGCACATTAAAATGTTGACATCTCATATATTTAACTGTGTTGCATTATATTATATGTGTGAAATTGTCTCAATAAATCTATGTTTGTTTCAGTAAAGCTGATTGCGAACATCAGCTTTGCTATTGTCTTTGTTTACCTTATTACCATAGTAACCATGTGCTTTCTCTCTGTTACACTATTGTCCCATCTCCTCTCTCCCCTCTTCAGGTATGATCCAGGCTCTAGGCGGCTTCTTTTCCTACTTTGTAATTCTGGCAGAAAATGGTTTTCTTCCATCATTCTTAGTCGGAATACGGTTAAACTGGGATGATAGGACTTGTAATGACCTCGAAGACAGCTATGGACAGCAGTGGGTCAGTTTATTCCTATTAATATCTAATAATATAGTTATACACTAAAACTGGTGCCCTCTCTCACAAGAACTTTTAATAATTGTAAAATATTATGGGCACTGTGAGGAAACTATCATTTATCTCAGTTATTGCTATAGAGGAGACAATTCTACCACATCCCCTCAACTATGTCACCGCTATGGGGACGTTTGTGTCCTTTTGTGAAGTGACAGTACTACTCAGGTATAAGTTTGCATATCTTACCCCCTTTTCTTTCATTTTGCAGACGTATGAGCAGAGGAAGATAGTGGAGTTCACATGTCATACAGCCTTCTTTGTCAGTATCGTGGTTGTGCAATGGGCAGATGTCATTATTTGCAAAACCAGGAGGAACTCTGTGTTCCAGCAAGGCATGAAGTAAGAGCATTAATATTAATCAAATCACAATCTTATTCCCACACCCTCATCTAATGGTCTACACTAACCTTTACCTCAAATATACACCGTAACTATCAATAGACAACGTAGCAAAAACAGCTGGACTTGTGCATGATCGAAAAATTAGTTTCGGTTCGGTTTGGATTTTTTCGAATTTCGGTTCGGATCGATTCGAATTCGGAAAAATTTGAATGAATTCGTTTCGGATTCGTTTCGGAATTAAATAAATTTAGCTGGATTCGGTTCGATTCGGTTCGGAAATTAGGAATTTCGGTAAGTGTTAGGTGGGATATGCTGTGTATTAGACTAGTATTATGTACTGTATATTAGGTGTAACCAATAGCAGAGTGATATAACCTAATATACTGTACAATACTAGTGTAATCCATTGCCATCCGAATCTACCGAATAAATCCGAACTAATTCGGATTTATTTGTAGATTCTGCACTATTTTAATTCGGAAATTCAAATTGATCCGAATCTCCGAATATACCAAATTCGGTCGAATTTCCGAATCGATCTGAAACAAATCGCACATATCTAAAAAACACCCTACTACAAAGCACAATTTAAATGACACTCCAGCATTATTATTTGAACTATGCATTTACTTTAAAATGTACATAATGTAGTCAAAATGTTTCTATTATCCAAATGAAAGAACGTACTAGAGGAGTAAATAACTGGCACTACACTGTGGAAAAAGTAAGGAAAATAATCTATTACTAGATTCCGGTGCTGTCCCTTTAAATATATACCAACATAGGAGAGACAGAGAAAGAAAGGGGCTTATATAGCACTCATCCTTACTAAACTGATATAGAAAAAGGTTATATAAAAAAAGGAAATAGATAAAACATCCAATGAGCGTGCAGGTTACGGTTGAAGCAGAACTCCTTAGCCACACATAACAGCCATAACGGAGGGCGTCTCCTCTCTCACAGAGTGATTGGATGACATGTAGGCGTCTCTCTCTAGGCATACTGGATTGGATGGATGCAAATCATTAACCGGTATAAAAGACCGCACACGCTGGAGCCTCGGCTTAAACAACTTTACATTGTGAAGTTCAACATTGAGAAAACAGAATTTATGCTTACCTGATAAATTACTTTCTCCAACGGTGTGTCCGGTCCACGGCGTCATCCTTACTTGTGGGATATTCTCTTCCCCAACAGGAAATGGCAAAGAGCCCAGCAAAGCTGGTCACATGATCCCTCCTAGGCTCCGCCTACCCCAGTCATTCGACCGACGTACAGGAGGAAATAGGCATAGGAGAAACCATATGATACCGTGGTGACTGTAGTTAGAGAAAATAATTCATCAGACCTGATTAAAAAACCAGGGCGGGCCGTGGACCGGACACACCGTTGGAGAAAGTAATTTATCAGGTAAGCATAAATTCTGTTTTCTCCAACATAGGTGTGTCCGGTCCACGGCGTCATCCTTACTTGTGGGAACCAATACCAAAGCTTTAGGACACGGATGAAGGGAGGGAGCAAATCAGGTCACCTAAATGGAAGGCACCACGGCTTGCAAAACCTTTCTCCCAAAAATAGCCTCCGAAGAAGCAAAAGTATCAAATTTGTAAAATTTGGCAAAAGTGTGCAGTGAAGACCAAGTCGCTGCCTTACATATCTGGTCAACAGAAGCCTCGTTCTTGAAGGCCCATGTGGAAGCCACAGCCCTGGTGGAATGAGCTGTGATTCTTTCAGGAGGCTGCCGTCCGGCAGTCTCATAAGCCAATCGGATAATGCTTTTAAGCCAAAAAGAAAGAGAGGTAGAAGTTGCTTTTTGACCTCTCCTTTTACCAGAATAAACAACAAACAAAGAAGATGTTTGTCTGAAATCTTTAGTAGCCTCTAAATAGAATTTTAGAGCACGGACTACGTCCAAATTGTGTAACAAACGTTCCTTCTTTGAAACTGGATTCGGACACAAAGAAGGTACAACAATCTCCTGGTTAATATTTTTGTTGGAAACAACTTTCGGAAGAAAACCAGGCTTAGTACGCAAAACCACCTTATCTGCATGGAACACCAGATAGGGCGGAGAACACTGCAGAGCAGATAACTCAGAAACTCTTCTAGCAGAAGAAATTGCAACCAAAAACAAAACTTTCCAAGATAATAACTTAATATCTACGGAATGTAAGGGTTCAAACGGAACCCCTTGAAGAACTGAAAGAACTAGATTAAGACTCCAGGGAGGAGTCAAAGGTCTGTAAACAGGCTTGATTCTAACCAGAGCCTGAACAAACGCTTGAACGTCTGGCACAGCTGCCAGCCTTTTGTGAAGTAAAACAGATAAAGCAGAGATCTGTCCCTTCAGAGAACTTGCAGATAATCCTTTCTCCAAACCTTCTTGTAGAAAGGATAAAATCTTAGGAATTTTTATCTTGTTCCATGGGAATCCTTTAGATTCACACCAACAGATATATTTTTTCCATATTTTATGGTAAATCTTTCTAGTTACAGGCTTTCTAGCCTGAATAAGAGTATCTATTACGGAATCTGAAAACCCACGCTTTGATAAAATCAAGCGTTCAATCTCCAAGCAGTCAGTTGGAGGGAAACCAGATTCGGATGTTCGAATGGACCTTGAACCAGAAGGTCCTGTCTCAAAGGTAGCTTCCATGGTGGAGCCGATGACATATTCACCAGGTCTGCATACCAAGTCCTGCGTGGCCACGCAGGAGCTATCAAGATCACCGAAGCCCTCTCCTGATTGATCCTGGCTACCAGCCTGGGAATGAGAGGAAACGGTGGGAATACATAAGCTAGGTTGAAGGTCCAAGGTGCTACTAGTGCATCCACTAGAGTCGCCTTGGGATCCCTGGATCTGGACCCGTAGCAAGGAACCTTGAAGTTCTGACGAGACGCCATCAGATCCATGTCTGGAATGCCCCATAATTGAGTTATTTGGGCAAAGATTTCCGGATGGAGTTCCCACTCCCCCGGATGGAAGGTCTGACGACTCAGAAAATCCGCTTCCCAATTTTCCTCCGCCCATTGAATTATCTTGGTCACTTCCTCCATCGCCAGGGAACTCCTTGTTCCCCCCTGATGGTTGATATATGCAACAGTCGTCATGTTGTCTGATTGAAACCTTATGAATTTGGCCTTTGCTAGATGAGGCCAAGCTTTGAGAGCATTGAATATCGCTCTCAGTTCCAGAATGTTTATCGGGAGAAGAGATTCTTCCCGAGACCATAGACCCTGAGCTTTCAGGGGTTCCCAGACCGCGCCCCAGCCCACCAGACTGGCGTCGGTCGTGACAATGACCCACTCTGGTCTGCGGAAGCTCATTCCCTGTGACAGGTTGTCCAGGATCAGCCACCAACGGAGTGAATCTCTGGTCCTTTGATCTACTTGAATCGTCGGAGACAAGTCTGTATAATCCCCATTCCACATGGTCTTAGATGAATTCGCGCAAAAGGAACTATGTCCATTGCTGCAACCATCAATCCTATTACTTCCATGCACTGCGCTATGGAAGGATGAAGAACAGAATGAAGTACTTGACAAGAGCTTAGAAGTTTTGATTTTCTGACTTCTGTCAGAAAAATCCTCAATTCTAAGGAATCTATTATTGTTCCCAAGAAAGGAACTCTTGTTGACGGGGACAGAGAACTTTTTTCTATGTTCACTTTCCATCCGTGAGATCTGAGAAAGGCTAGAACGATGTCCGTATGAGCCTTTGCTTTTGACAGAGACGACGCTTGAATCAGGATGTCGTCCAAGTAAGGTACTACTGCAATGCCCCTTGGTCTTAGAACCGCTAGAAGGGACCCTAGTATCTTTGTGAAAATTCTGGGAGCAGTGGCTAATCCGAATGGAAGTGCCACAAACTGGTAATGCTTGTCCAGAAAAGCGAACCTTAGGAACTGATGATGTTCCTTGTGGATAGGAATATGTAGGTACGCATCCTTTAAATCCACCGTGGTCATAAATTGACCTTCCTGGATGGTAGGAAGGATCGTTCGAATGGTTTCCATTTTGAACGATGGAACCCTGAGAAATTTGTTTAGGATTTTGAGATCTAAAATTGGTCTGAATGTTCCCTCTTTTTTGGGAACTATGAACAGGTTGGAGTAAAACCCCATCCCTTGTTCTCCTATTGGAACTGGATGAATTACTCCCATCTTTAACAGGTCTTCTACACAATGTAAGAATGCCTGTCTTTTTATTTGGTTTGAAGATAATTGAGACCTGTGGAACCTTCCCCTTGGGGGTAGTTCCTTGAATTCCAGGAGATAACCTTGAGAAACTATTTCTAGTGCCCAAGGATCCTGAACATCTCTTGCCCAAGCCTGAGCAAAGAGAGAAAGTCTGCCCCCCACCAGATCCGGTCCCGGATCGGGGGCCATCCCTTCATGCTGTTTTGGTAGCTGTGGCAGGCTTCTTGGCCTGCTTACCCTTGTTCCAGCCTTGCATCGGTCTCCAGGCTGGTTTGGGTTGAGAAGTATTACCCTCTTGCTTAGAGGATGTAGAATTAGAGGTTGGTCCGTTTCTGCGAAAGGGACGAAAATTAGGCTTATTTTTAGCCTTAAAGGACCTATCCTGAGGAAGGGCGTGGCCCTTTCCCCCAGTGATGTCTGAAATAATCTCTTTCAAATCAGGACCAAACAGTGTTTTACCCTTGAAAGGGATGTTAAGCAATTTTGTCTTGGAAGACACATCCGCTGACCAAGACTTTAGCCAAAGCGCTCTGCGCGCCACGATAGCAAACCCTGAATTTTTCGCCGCTAATCTAGCTAATTGCAAAGCGGCATCTAAAATAAAAGAGTTAGCCAATTTAAGTGCTTGAACTCTGTCCATAACCTCCTCATACGAAGATTCTTTATTGAGCGACTTTTCTAGTTCTTTGAACCAGAAACACGCTGCCGTAGTGACAGGAACATTGCATGAAATTGGTTGTAGAAGGTAACCTTGCTGAACAAACATCTTTTTAAGCAAACCCTCTAATTTTTTATCCATAGGATCTTTGAAAGCACAACTATCTTCTATAGGAATAGTAGTGCCTTTGTTTAGAGTAGAAACCGCCCCCTCGACCTTGGGGACTGTCTGCCATAAGTCCTTTCTGGGGTCGACTATAGGAAATAATTTCTTAAATATAGGGGGAGGAACAAAAGGTATGCCGGGCCTTTCCCACTCCTTATTTACTAAGTCCGCCACCCGCTTGGGTATAGGAAAAGCATCGGGGGGCACCGGAACCTCTAGGAACTTGTCCATCTTACATAATTTCTCTGGAATGACCAAATTGTCACAATCATCCAGAGTAGATAATACCTCCTTAAGCAGTGCGCGGAGATGTTCTAGTTTAAATTTAAATGTTACAACATCAGGTTCAGCTTGCTGAGAAATTTTTCCTGAATCTGAAATTTCTCCCTCAGACAAAACCTCCCTCCTGGCCCCTTCAGATTGGTGTGAGGGTATGTCAGAACAGTTATCATCAGCGTCCTCTTGCTCTTCAGTGTTTAAAACAGAGCAATCGCGCTTTCTCTGATAAGTAGGCATTTTGGATAAAATGTTAGCAATAGAATTATCCATTACAGCCGTTAATTGTTGCATGGTAATAAGTATGGGCGCACTAGATGTACTAGGGGCCTCTTGTGTGGGCAAAACTGGTGTAGACACAGAAGGGGATGATGCAGTACCATGCTTACTCCCCTCATTTGAGGAATCATCTTGGGCAATATCAGTATCTGTGGCATCATTGTCCCTACTTTTTTTGGACACTATGTCACAATCATCACATATATTTAAATGGGGAGAAATCTTGGCTTTCATACATATAGAACATCGCTTATCTGATGGTTCAGACATGTTAAACAGGCTTAAACTTGTCAACAAAGCACAAAAAACTTTTAAAATAAAACCGTTACTGTCACTTTAAATTTTAAACTGAACACACTTTATTACTGAATATGTGAAAAAGTATGAAGGAATTGTTCAAAATTCACCAAATTTTCACCACAGTGTCATAAAGCCTTAAAAGTATTGCACACCAAATTTGAAAGCTTTAACCCTTAAAATAATGGAACCGGAGCCGTTTTTACATTTAACCCCTATACAGTCCCAGGTATCTGCTTTGCTGAGACCCAACCAAGCCCAGAGGGGAATACGATACCAAATGACGCCTTCTATAAGCTTTTTCAGTGGTTCTTAGCTCCTCACACATGCATCTGCATGCCTTGCTCTCCAAAAACAACTGCGCATTAGTGGCGCGAAAATGAGGCTCTGCCTATGACTAGAAAAGGCCCCCATCTGAAAAAGGTGTCCAATACAGTGCCTGCCGTTTTTTTAAAAACAATCCCCAAGATTATAATAACTATAAGAGTTATAATCTGCCAAATATGTTTAGTAAAGTAATCGTTTTAGCCCAGAAAAATGTCTACCAGTTTTATAAGCCCTTATGAAGCCCTTTATTCTTTTACTTAAACTAAGAAAATGGCTTACCGGTCCCCATAGGGAAAATGACAGCCTTCCAGCATTACAAAGTCTTGTTAGAAATGTGGCCAGTCATACCTCAAGCAGAAAAGTCTGCAAACTGTTTCCCCTAACTGAAGTTACTTCATCTCAACAGTCCTGTGTGGAAACAGCAATCGATTTTAGTAACGTTTGCTAAAATCATCTTCCTCTTACAAACAGAAATCTTCATCTCTTTTCTGTTTCAGAGTAAATAGTACATACCAGCACTATTTTAAAATAACAAACACTTGATTGAAGGATAAAAACTACATTTAAACACCAAAAAACTCTTAGCCATCTCCGTGGAGATGTTGCCTGTGCAACGGCAAAGAGAATGACTGGGGTAGGCGGAGCCTAGGAGGGATCATGTGACCAGCTTTGCTGGGCTCTTTGCCATTTCCTGTTGGGGAAGAGAATATCCCACAAGTAAGGATGACGCCGTGGACTGGACACACCTATGTTGGAGAAAGGCTATTTATTAGCCAAAACGCGTTTGTTTTAACTACTTTACTTACATACTGTACAGTCACTTCAGCCACCTGATGCCGATGTTTCCTGCTATCGGCCAGGAAACAGAAAAGTGACTGTCGGTTTGGTTTTATGTTTAGTTTGTCTCATTGGTAGTGGGTTTGAGAATTCTTTAGGGGTGTTTACCCCATTTTAACTTTAAATATTAAAAGTGTTTTTTTTATATAACCTTTTTCTATATCAGTTTAGTAAGGATGAGTGCTATATAAGCCCCTTTCTTTCTCTGTCTATCCTATGTTGCCAAATGAAAGAACAGCAGATAATATGTGAAGATGCTTTTTCATAATGCTCATTGGCTAAAAGCGACATTAAGCATGTGTACTTATTGTCCAGTGAACATTTGTAAGAAGTACCTATCAGCCAACGACCATTAGAAGAAAATACAAAACTTATAACTCATTATAAGCGCCTCACCCAGCTTACCTATAGAAATATTAAACATTTATTATTATTGTAAATTACATGTTTTAGCTTCATTAACTACATTTGTATTATCTTGATATTGTAACACAAGTCCTTTAAAGTTGATAGTCACAGTGTAGAGTCTTATATACAACATTTAGTAAATAATTCCCTATTCAGAAAATGTGTTAATGTGGGGAATGGACTTGATAAGTGATACCAGTTTTTCTCAGTGTTTGGTTTAGGGTTCTTACATCAACCTGTTTAGAAATCTGAAGTTAAAGGGACAGTCAAGTAAAAAAAAAAAACTTTCATGATTTAAATAGTAATGTAATGTAATTTTAAACAACTTTCCAATTTACTTTTATTACCAGTTTTGCTTTGTTCTCTTGGTATTCTTAGTTGAAAGCTACATTTAGGAGGTATATATGCTAATTTCTTAGACCTTGAAGGCCACCTCTAATCTGAAAGCATTTTGACAGTTTTTTCACCACTAGAGAGCGTTAGTTCATGTGTTTCATATAGATAACATTGAGCTCAGGCATGTGAAGCTCCTAAGAGCAAGCACTGATTGGCTAAAAATGCAAGTCTGTCGAAAGAACTGAAATAAGGGGGCAGTTTGCAGAGCCATAGATACAAGGTAATCACAGAGGTAAAAAGTATATTATTATTACTGTGTTGGTTATGCAAAATTGGGGAATGGGTAATAAAGGGATTATCTACCCTTTTAAACAACAAAAATTCTGGTGTTTACTGTCCCTTTAGTTTCTTTGCTTGGAGCATATTTGCACTAATCTTTATGGAAAATGTATTCTACTTTTCAAAAAGTGTTATGTAGTGAATGAACACTGCACCGTTTATTTCTGGTGACAGAAGACTAGAAAACTATTGTCAGATGTGTGCAAAGCTACTCAGACAGGCACAACAGCTATGTTATGTTTCCTGCTACTACACATTCCAAAGTGTGCAGTTAAAGTTAACAAAACTTAATAATGTACTAGTAAAACAAAGAATGCAAGCTTTCCTTACAAATGGCTGCAATCTGTCGCAGTTAGACAGAATATTATTTAAACTATCATAAATGGAAAAGCCTTTAATGCATTGGACAGTAAAATGTCAAATACAAAGCAAGAAAGTTGTTTAGCCTTTAGACATCTAGACTAAAGTGCAACTAATTAAGATCACTGAGCTTCCTCTGCCACTCATTACTTACTAGTGCCCCCTATAGTAATCCCAGTGCCCCCCAAGGGGCAGTACCACCCACTTTGGGAACCACTACTATAAATAATACAAACCTCAGACAAATCTCACTCAGGGCCCAATTCTCTTAAACTCTCTAGTTTGGTGAGATTCTATAAGAGGCATTGTTAGTATTATAAGGCCTTTCAGGGTTTGCTTTAAAGGGTAATTTTACCTTAAAAACTATGGGGCCTATTTATGAAAGGCCTGTCGGACATGATCCAACATTGCGGATCATGTGCGACAGACCTCGCCGAATGCGGAGAGCAATACGGTCTACGCATTCAGCATTTCACCAGCATCTCTTGTGAACTGCTGGTGCATTGCCGCCCCCTGCAGATTCTTGACCAATCGGCCGCTAGCAGGGGGTGTCAATCAAGCCGATCAAATTCGATCGGGTTGAATTGCGGCAATGTCTGTCCGCCTCCTCAGAGCAGGCGGACAGGTTATGGAGTAGCGGTCTTTAGACCGCTGCTTCATAACTGGTGTTTCTGGTGAGCCTAAAGGCTCACCAGAAACACAGGCCCTCAAGTTCCATACAGAGCTTGATAGATATGCCCCTATGTATCTCAGTAAGAAGAGTTCACTAGTATTATTAATGTAAAGGAGAGACACTTACTTTACAGTATAGTGTTCAGTAACACAAGCTGATGATTTCTCTCTATGCTGGCATGTTTTTGAGAGTTGGGCCCTCAGTAATCTCTTTCCCAGTTATGTAAATATCATAAACCTACTAATTTTTGTTTGTTTTCTTTTTGCTCCTTCCCTTTTTCTTTCTTTTTAGGAATAAGATTCTAATTTTCGGTCTGTTTGAGGAAACGGCTTTGGCCGCATTCCTGTCTTACTGCCCAGGAATGGACATTGCACTGAGAATGTACCCGCTAAAGTAAGTAACCGAGGTTTAAAGAATGCTGCCGATATGGAAACTAGGTACAATTCAGTGAGGGATGGTATCACAGATCAGGAGTGGTTTTCACTCACTTAAGGGCAGTGTTAGATTGTGAAAGTGCAGTTACACCCCGAAAAGCAGTATTGCTGATTGGGAAATTAAGTCACTCACTGAAGGGAAGTGTTACTGATTGGCACATGGTGTCACTGATTGGCTGGGGACAGCAGTCATTGAAGGACAGTGTTACTGATTGGCACATGCTGTTACTGAAGGGCAGTGTTACTGATTGGCACATGGTGTTACTCAATGAAGGGCAGTTTTACTGATTGGCTGGAGGCAGCAATTATTGAAGGACAGTGTTACCAATTGCAAGCAAGCTTTGCTCAATAGAGTAGTGGCTAAAATTTGTTGTCAGTAAATGAAGATCAGTGTTACCAAGTTTGATGGGGTTTCACTCACTGAAAGGTAGTATTATTGAGAACTTGCATCACCCACTAAGTCTAGTGTCACTGTAGGTGTGGCCATCATTCCTTTTCCCCTGTTTCATGACTGCTGTTATGTGCTTCATGTGGTGAGCGACACAAAAATGTGTTAACTTTGTAATTTTTCATTGGGGGCGTGCATTTGGTGTATCTCCAGGTACCATGATTTGAGTCTGCACTTCAGATTTATGATTGGGTACTGCTGATAACTCAGCTCAACAATTAACCAAACTGCTTTGTCTGCAGGCCCAGCTGGTGGTTCTGTGCCTTCCCATACAGCTTCCTCATCTTTGTATATGATGAGATCCGGAAACTTATCCTACGGAGACACCCAGGAGGTGAGACTGCATTCATGTGTAAAGGAATGAAAGTAAACTTTGTAATATTATGTCCTAGTACAAACACAAGAGTCTGATTGTGTCACTGGGCAAAATACACCATTCTCCAACTTTACCTGTTTCAATGTAACTGATACACGATTGCTCCATCACCTCTCTATTATACATGTGTCTCAAGAAATCTTATAGGGGATTTTACCCTCTTGTATCATGGCTGAAACAAATATAGGTTACCTTATTTAGTTATGCTTAAAAAACCCTGATTAAAAGAATACATTTGAAGGGTGATAATATCTTAAAGGGATACTAAACCCATTTTTTTTTTCTTTCATGATTCAGATAGAGCATGCAGTTTTGTAATTTACTACAATTATTTTTTCTTTATTCTCTTGCTATCTTTATTTGAAAAGCAAGACTGTAAGGTTAGGAGCCGGACCATTTTTGGTTCAGCACTTGGGTTGCGTTTACTGATTGGTAGCTAAATGTAGCCACCAATCATCAAGCACTATCCAGGGTGCTGAACCAAAAATGGGTCGGCACCTTACCTTAGATTCCTGCTTTTTCAAATAAAGATAGCAAGAGAAAAAAGAAAAATTGATAATTGGAGTAAATTACAAAGTTACTTAAAATGGCATGCTCTATCTGAATCATGAAAGACAACATTTGGGTTTAGTATCCCTTTAAACATTTTTTTTTCTTTTTTCAGCTACTCAAAAAGTCCCAGTTATTAGTCCAGATGGAAGTACTGCACTTGCCCACTGGGGAGATAAAATAATTGTGCATCTTCTTGCATATTAGGAAAGACTGTGACAAATTAAACTTCTAGTTTTGGAATATCTTATAATTAATGTACAATACATTACCTACACTTTTAAATGTCCTACTTGTAGATATCTAGTTATGCCAATTTTAGAATTTTACCCCAATTCATATTTTTTTTCTTATAAAAAAACTTTAATTAGAAACGGTGCCTGACTACTCAATTTTTTGTCTGGCTTTTAACATAAATTTGTCAAATTGTAATGGATCACTAAAAACTGCAACACACATTTCCTTCTGTATAGGTACAGGTATTGCAGACTCTTCATTAAATTACTTAATTTATCTTTTGCAGGTTGGGTAGAAAAAGAATCTTATTATTAAACTCCCAGAGCATCGCCTCCTGGACCCTCTCCGACCTCTAAATTCCCTCCAAAAAAAAAAAAAAATTAAAGAAAAAAAAAAAAAAAAAAAAAGAAATAACCAAACACCCCCTTGAATAAACACACAGGATACAAAGGAATGCAACATCCGCTGTGAAATCCAGCTCCCCAGTCTTCTGTTTTGAGATTACACCTTGGTTCTTTTCAACTCATTTCTCTCCCCCTCCCTTTTCTGTAAAATTATAAATATATATATATTATATATAAATATAAATAGGACCAGTCATTTATTTTGTTTTTTCTTTTTTTTTCTTTTACTGCTGTATTCTTAAGGAGGGGGAGAGAGAGTATAGTAACAAAAAGAAAGTGAGTTATGGTAACTAGGAAAGAGAAATAAAATTGACTACAAATGGTACATAAGGGATTAACCCCTTTGCAACTAGATGAATCTATTAAGCAATGGGTTGCAGGTTCTCTGGCTGTAATAGGATTAGTGAACTGAGAAATGAAGAATGGTTAGAGATACTCAGAGGAAAGGGGAGGCATAAACAAGTGGTCAATGGGGGTCTGCAATATGATACTCTTCCTGTTAACCTCTTTGCTGCCAAAGGAGAGTAAACACAGTGCATTGTGTATTCTAAATGTAACTTGCTGCTTCAGCAGACAAATGGTTATCCTGGAATTTGCAAGGGCACCAGTGATCCGGGTTGAAATGACTCTACGAATAATCTGGTGTACAGTGTAGGGTTTTATGGGGCATTGTTAAAGCCCTGCTAACCCCTTGACTTCCAGAGAGACCTAGAGCATCTCTCATATCGGAGTCTTATTTCTGTAATACATTTCCCCACCCACCCAGTTACTATTTATCAGTATCTACTGTATTCAGAATCTATGGGAGTGAGAGGTATTTGTCTATGCTGTCTATTAGGAGGGGTGTGAGGTATGTGTCTATGGTGTCTGTGCTTTAGGACTGAATGAGAGGTATCTGTCTCTGTTATTTCTGTATGTGTGCCTGATGTTTGTGTATTCGGAAAGCATAAGCAGTACAGAATGCACTATTTTTGTAGTAGGAGGGGGTGAACGTGGAGTGATGTCTCTTTAATTGAAGGAGTTAAGAGGGTGCCATCTCTGAATTAGTATTGGAGGCACAGCAGACAATGAGCTTATGAGTGGGTAAGAACTCAAAGTAATAAAAGAACTGTGAGGAAAGGCAGCGTGTTTGTTAGGCAATGTCTGTTATGAATGAGTGATCTTAGGTTAGAAGAGGTGTAAGGAAGTGAGGCTTCAATTATTAGAGGCAAACCGGAAAGCTGGAATATCAGTAGAACAGAATGAAGTCAAGGTCTACTGAAGGTGAGGAACAAGTGGCGTTTCATGAAGGAAGCAGTGAGAGGATGTTCTCTTTTAGACTGGGTAAGAAATAATACCAATATAGTAGAGATATGAGAGGTAAATTGTCATTGGAGTAGCAAAAATTGAGCAGATCATGTCCCTTTAGGTGAGCAATAGGAGGTGGTGACAATCAAGCTACATGTTTACTGTACTGAAAGGGGGTAAGAGGCAGCCTATGTTCACTTTGCAGTAAAAGGAGAGGCAGGACGCATGCTTTCTGTAGTTGGAGGGAGTATGATAATGAAAATGCGCACTCTACAGTAGGAGAGGCACAAACAATTGTATATGGGGGGGGGGGGGGCAAAGGAACAGTAATATGCTCTTCATAGGAGGAGGGATTATAAGGAGGAAGTGTATTATTTTAGAAAAAAGGGAAAAGCAATCATGCTCACTCTAGCATGGTTGCTGCAATAACATAAGAAGCCTTGTGCTCTCTGTAGTAGAGACAGGCAATGCTGTAAGGGGTGAAAGACTGCTGGGTTTTCATTATAGAATAGGGACAGAAGTAGAGGGCATGCTTGCAGTAACAGCAATTAGAGACAATGTGCACTCAGTAGTACAGAAGCAGTTAATGATGCTCAGTGTAGGGGGGGAGGCAGTCAATGGGCGTACAGAAGAAGGGGTGAGAAACAGAAAATGTGCTTCTTGTAACAGTGATGAGAAACAACGTTAACTATGTAGTAGAGATGCAGGTAATGCTGCTAGATGTAGATGGGGAGAAGGCAGACAATGCGCTCTTTTAAGGGAGCTGCGACAGGCAACGTGCTTGCAGTAACGGATGAGAAGCATTGTGCACTCTGTAGGAGAGGGTTAGAGAAGGCAATGGGTTAAGAGATGTGCTTCGCGGAATAGCATGGAGAAGCAACTGTTACTCTGTAGGGAGGCATGCTGTGCGATTGCTGTAGGAGTGGATGAGAGACTGGCAATATACTGTATGTGGACTCTAGTAGAAATGGTGAATGGAAGATGCTGTCTCTTCTACAGTAAAACCAGTTAATGGAACGGTTTCCCTGATATCTCTATTACAAAATGGATGGTTGTTTCCAGTTTATGTCTCTGTTCTGTGTCTCTGTCCCCCCTCTTACATTAGTTTTTGTCAAGTTGTCAATTTTTTTTAATCTTGTGTTTTCCTGCAATTTTCTGTGATTTACAAAAATAAATAAGAATAAAAATACCCCAAAAAACGTCAATCTGTGTTATTACTGCAACCTAACGTGTTAAGAAGTAAGGAGCACTGAAGTCAGAGGTATTTTCAGACAAAATAAATTAAATTTCAAGTAGGAAAATAAAAAAAAATGACAGCAACCATGAAACTGTTCGGAATAGAGAAGACAAAATGATCACACTGAAGTAACTCACTCGCGATACAATCAATATACTTTATTATACAATAATTGATATGAGACATAAAATGTTGTATACAATTTAAACATGCATCCTCTCCATTAGGACAAAAAAGGTCATGAACCACAGTGAGCATCATTTTCTAACAGAACTTGTTTGGTCAGATATGCCTGTGTCATTTTTCAAGCCTGCCTTTGGAACTGACAGTGTCGCACTTTGGAAGGATGAAGGGTTGAACCTCAGAAAAACTTGTGCAAATCCTGCTGCAAAGTGCTTGTTAGGAAAAGTAGGGTATAAAAAGAGTTACAAAGAGGAAAAACGGGACAGGACTTTGACCTAAAAGGTCCCTGGGGCGTCTTTCTCAGATTCTGGTGATGAAACCCCAGAGGCTGCTCAGACCTCTTCCATTTGCAGTTCTTCTACATCCCCTTCCAGCTCATGGAATGAGGCATGAGAACCAATAACTACAAGAGTAGCTCCTACAGACAGAAAAAACACAGATTAGACTGTAATCCACAGGTAACATCTTTAAAAGGAAAAATAATTAGACAAAACTCCTGCTTCACCAATTTATATTATTCTTTGCAACTGATTCAATTAAGCATAGAGAGGAGAACTTTAATAAATCGGCTATAACAGTAACTAGTGAGAAAACAAAGTTTAGCTAGTGCGTGTAAAAAATAGAATACCAACCTGTTTAAGGGACACTAAAGTAATTGGACTGAATTTACTTCTATTATCAATTTCGCTTAGTTCTCTTGGTGTCCTTTGTTAAACAGTATTCCTAGGTGAGCTCAGGAGTGTGCACGTGTCTTAAGCTATTTGGCTTCTATGATTTAAACATTGTTTATAGCAATGTTATGAGGAAAAAGAAAGTATTTACTAGGTAAGTGCAAATAAAAAGCAACTTATAAATGTGCTACTATGTCAGATTTGTAGCAACAAACGTTTGTCAATTGAAGCATAGCATGTTAGTTTGCTATCTGCTACATCAGCCAACAATTACCACTCCCTATCTAGTAAAAACAAAATTTATGCTTACCTGATAAATTTATTTATTTCCGGACATGGAGAGTCCACGACGTCATTCCAATTACTAGTGGGATATTCAACTCCTGGCCAGCAGGAGGCGGCAAAGAGAACTCCAGAAAAGCTGTTAAGTGTAACTGCCTTACCCATAACCCCCAGTCATTCAGCCGAACGAAATGGAAAAGGAAGAAACACAAGGGTGAAAAGGTGTCTGAAGTTTACACACAAAAAATAGCCGAATTATAATTAAAAGAGGTCAGGGTCATGGACTCTCCATGTCTGTAAAGAAATTTATCAGGTAAGCATCCATGACGTCATTCCAATTGCTAGTGGGAACCAATACCCAAGCTACACGGAACGAACAGGGAGGACCTAAACAGAAGGCACCACCGCTTGAAGAACCTTTCTCCCAAAAGAAGCCTTGGCAAAAGTATAACATTTGTAGAATTTGGAAAAAAGTATGCAGAGCTGCCTTGCAAATCTGTTCCACAGAAGCTTCATTTTTGAAAGCCCAAGACAAGGATACAGTCCTAGTGGAATGAGCCGTAATTCTCTCAGGAGGCTGCTGTCCAGCAGTCTCATAAGCCAAACGAATCAAACCTCTTAACCAGAGAGACAGAGAAGTAGGAGTAGCCTTCTGACTCTTACGCTTTCCATAGAAAACAACAAACAGGGCAGAAGATTGCCGAAAATCTTTAGTAGCTTGTAAGTAAAATTTTAGAACCCGCACAACATCCAAGTTATGCAAAAGAGGTACCAATTGAGAAGAAGGATTAGGAAAAGGAACAACATTTTCCTGATTAATGTTTCGATCCAATACTACCTTAGGGAGAAACCCCAATTTAGTACAAAGGACCGCATTATCAGCATGAAAAATAAGGTAGGGAGAATCACACTGCAGAGCTGAAAGCTCAGACACTCTGCAAACGGAAGAAATGGCCACAAGAAACAAAACCTTCCAGGATAACCATTTTATATCAACACTATGCATAGGTCTCAAACTGAAACTTTAAGAACTAAATTAAGGCTCCATGGGAAAGCAACAGGTTTAAAACACAGGCCTGATTCTAACCAGGGCCTGTACAAAGGCTTGAACATCTGCCAGACTTTGTGCAAAAAGATAGATAACGCTGAAATCTGACCCTTTATAGAACTGACCGATAAACCCTTATCCAGTCCATCCTTAAGAAAAGACAAAATCCGGGGAATCCTCATCGGCTCCAGGAGAATCCACTAGATTAACACCAATAAAGATATTTAGGTCATATCTTATGGTAAATCTTGCGAGTAACCCGCTTTTGAGCCTGAATCGGATCCTGCGAGGCCTTGCAGGAGCTATTAAAATCACAGATGCTCTCTCCTGTTTGATGACTCAGAAAAGCAAATGGAGGAAACAGATAAGCCAGAGAAAACCTCCAAGAAACCGCTAGAGCATCTATCAGAACGACCTGAGGATCTCTTGACCTTGAACCGTACTTTGGCGTTTTGGCAGGACGCCATCAGATCCAACTCTGGAACCCCCCACTTGAGGGTTATCTGAGAGAACACTTCCGGATGGAGAGCCCACTCCCCGAGATGAAAAGTCTGCCTGCTCAGAAAATCTGCTTCCCAATTGTCCACTCCTGGAATGTGGATAGCAGATAGGAGACAATCGTGGGCTTCCGCCCACTGCAGAATTTGAGTCACCTTCTTCATGGCTAAGGAACTCCGAGTCCCTCCCTGGTGGTTGATATAAGCCTATAAGGTGATGATGTCTGATTGAAATCTTATAAACCGGACCAATGCCAGTTGAGGCATTGAAGATAGCTCTCAACTCAAAGATGTTTATGGGAAGAGAGGACTACTCCCGAGACCACAGGCCCCCAGCTTTTAGAGGGCCCCAAACAGCACCCCAGCCTGATAGGCTGGCATCCGTAGTCACAATTTCCCAGGAAGGTCTCCGAAAGCAAGTGCCCTGAGACAGATGTTTCTGTGACACCCACCACGAGAGAGAGTCTCTTGTCAGAAGGTCCAGATTTATCCTTTGAGTTAAATCCGAATGATCTCAGTTCCATTGATGGAGCATACAAAGTTGCAGCAGTCAGAGATGGAAGTAAGCAAAGGGAACGATGTCCATGGATGCCACCATCAGTCCACCTCCATGCATTGGGCCACAGATGGGCGAAATGCAGACTGGAGAGAAAGTCAGGAAGCAAGAATCTTTTCTTTTCTGACCGTCAGAAAAATCTTCATGGACAGGGGATATATTATAGTCCCTAGGAAATACACTTTGGTAGATGGAACAAGAGAACTTTTTTCCCAAATTCACCTTCCACCCATGGGAACATAGAAAAGACAGCAGCGTCTCTGTATGAGATTGTGCTAGTTGAAAAGATGATGCCTGAACCAAGATGTCGTCTAGATAAGGCGCTACAGCAATACCCTTGGATCTGATCACAGCCAACAGGGCTCCCAGAACATTTGTGAATATTCTGGGAGCCGTGGCCAGACCAAATGGAAGTGCAACAAATTGGAAGTGCTTGTCCAGAAAGGCAAACCTCAGATACTGATGGTGTTCCCTCTGTATGGGAACGTGAAGGTATGCGTCCTTCAGGTCTATGGTCGTCATAAACTGACCTTCCTGTACTAAAGGGAGAATGGAACGAATAGTTTCCATCTTGAAGGACAGAACCCTGAGAAATTTGTTTAGACACTTGAGGTCTAAAATGGCGCAAAAGTTTCCTTTTTAGGAACCACAAATAGATTTGAGTAGAATCCTAGACCCTGTTCTGCTAGAGGGACAGGAACAATAACTCCCAGAGAGTATAGGTCTTTTACACAGTTTAAGAAGGCTTCCTCCTTTATTTGGTTTGAGGATAGTCTTGACAAGAGAAATCTGTCCCTTGGAGGGCAAGACTTGAATCCCATTCTGTAACCCTGAGATACTATGTCCACAGCCCAAGAGTCTGGGACATCACATATCCAGGCTTGACGAAATAGAGAAAGCCTGCCCCACAGGAATCAGGGGTGGAACCTTCATGCTGATTTAGAGTCAGCAGAAGACTTTTTGTTTTGTTTTCTCTTATTCCAGGGCTGGTTGGATTTCCAAGAAGGTCTGGGTTGATCTGGTTTAGATGAGGAAGAGAACTTTTGTCCCTTAAAGTTACGAAAGGAATGAAAATTAGAGGTCTGACAACCTCTAGGTCTGTTCTTCTTGTCCTGAGGTAGGAAAGATCCCTTTCCACCTGTAATCACTGAAATGATCTCTGCCAGACCAGGTCCAAACAGAGTCTTTCCCTTGTATGGCAAAACCAAAAGCTTGGCCTTATAAGAGACATCGGCCGACCAAGATTTTAACCACAGAGCCCTGTGAGCTAGAACCGTGAAGCTAGACATCTTAGCTCCCAGACGAATTATCTGCATATTGGCATCACAAAAGATGTATTGGCCAATTTAGGAGCTTTGATCCTATATTGGATCTCCTCTACCTGTAGTTTCCTCTGTAATAAGATCAGATAACGCATTGCACCAATAAGATGCAGCTCCTGCTACCGTAGCAATATTCGCTGCTGGTTGCCACTGTAACCCTTGATGGACATACATCTTTTTTAAGTAAGCCTCTAGCTTCTTGTCCATTGGGTCCTTAAAAGAGCAAATAATCTCTATATGAATGGTAGTTCTCTGAGCAAGAGTAGAAATAGCTCCTTCTACTTTTAGAACAGTGCGCCATGAGTCAAGAATAGAGTCAGCCACAGGAAACATCTTCTTAAAACAGGGGAAGGGGAAATAGGAACCCCTGGTTTGTCTCCATTCCTGCGCAATAATTTCAGACATCTTCCTTGGTACAGGAAAAACCTCCTCAGAAGATGGGGAAATCAGACTCTATCCAATTTTGAAGACTTTGTGGGGTTGACAGCAACTGCCGGTTCAGTCGTCCAAAGTAGCTAGAACCTCCTTCAAAAGTAATCGGAGGTGTTTAAGCCTAAATCTAAAATAAACTTCTTCAGATTCTGAAGATTTTTCTGCTTAAGTGTCAGAGTCTGAGATCTCACCTTCAGAAGCTACTGCAGTATTCTCATCATCAGACATCCGAGAAAGAGTGACTAATGCAGTCCTAGAATCAGAATCCTTAGCATCAGGCAAGTGTTTAGATTTTCTCTTACGCTTACCCAATGTAGGGAAAGCTGACAAAGCCTCTGTTACTGGAGAAGAAACCTGAGCGGCAAAATCCCCAGGTAAATAAACACCCCCAGGTGGATGAAAGGACACAGAAGGCACAGTTTGAGAAACAACTAAGGCTTGGGACGTCTGAGAAGAAAGCTGAGGCATGTCACACACAGCAGAATCCTGAGAGACACTTGGTTAAGAAGGGAGAATTTTTTCTTTGCATTTTAAAGTTTTTGCTAAACAAGAGGAACAAAACTGCATGGGAAGGGCAATCTGGTTGTCTAAACAAAGCAAACATCTATCCATATAGATAGATTGATCCTGATCTGTATCCATAGCTTAGAATAACAGGTTCCACAAGCAATGTTTAATATAGACAATTTTAATGAAAAATAAAAAAAATTCTTAATCTTTCAGATAGTACTAAATATTAAATAAATATTAAAAACTAAAATCAATTTAAATTTAACTTGAAAAACTGCCTCAGATGCCTGAGGCTTCTTCCGGCCAGAATAAAATGTCCCACTAGTCTCTAGACGTGATATCCTCATCTGGAATCCGGAGAGCTGATAAACAGAAGCCGATTCAAAAGAATTTCAAGCAGAGTCAAAGACGGCTGCACTAAACTCTATAACCACTTTGCAAAAGTGGAAGTGCTGTCGACACGTGATTGGGATAATCAGAAAACTGCGTCACATAAATTTACACAGCTCTAAAAAGAGCGTGAAAAGCTACAGTTTAAAAATGGCTAAAGAAGTAAAACTGTTAAACTGTATGAATGATAATACAGCATTTAATGTGTAAGCCTTTGAACCTAGAAATGTATTACATGTTAGGGAACCAATAAAGAATTTATTTACTGTTAACCCATGAACTCCCCTGGCCAAGTGAACTCCTCATATAAAGTGTCTCATACTGAATCCTCAATTAATAAAGATTATTAAATCCCAAAGGAAGGATCTCAAAAAGAGGATTAACCTCCTAAGTGCTGCTATCCTTCTGTACCTAGAAGACAAAAGCACATACCTTGGATCCAATTGCATGATAGATGCTGATCCTCAGGTGTGGCAGGCGCTTCACTCACTGACCTGTAGGAAAAGAAAGAACAGAGTAACTAACTCTGGCTTTCGGCAAAGGGGTAGCAAAATGTTAAAAGTAAAGCAAAGACTTCCTTGCCATATTTTAACTGCTAAAAGCCACTGCTACTCTTACTCAAGAGATTGACATGGACACAGCAAGAGATTGACATGGACACAGCAGGGAAAAGTACCCATAAAAGGATTAAAATCTTCAGACACTTCGCACAATCTCCATTGACAGAAGCAAAGAGAATGACTGGGGGTTATGGGTAAGGCAGTTACACTTAAAGGGACAGTCTAGTATGAATTAAACTTTCATTATTCAGATAGGACTTTTAATTTTAATCAACTTTCCAATTTACTTTTATCATCAAATTTGCTTTTTTTCTCTTGGTGTTCTTAGTTTAAACTAAACATAGGTAGGCTCATATGCTAATTTCTAAGCCTTTGAGGGCTGCCTCTTATCACATGCTTTTTAAATCTCTTTTCAACACAAAGACAGAAAGTACACGTGGGCCATATAGATAACACGGTGTTCAGTCAAAGGGAGTTATTTACGATTTAGCACAAAACAATGCTAAATTTAAGACAATAGATAATAAAACAGTCACAGTCATGTGATCAGGGACTGGAAGAAGGTTCCTAGATAGAAGGTAATCACAGAGGTAAAAAGTATATTAATATAACTGTGTTGGTTATGCAAAACTGGGGAATGGGTAATAAAGGGATTATCTATCTTTTAAAACAATAACAATTCTATGGTAGACAGTCCCTTTAACAGCTTTGCTGGGGTGCTCTTTGCTTCCTCCTGCTGGCCAGGAGTTGAATATCCCACTAGTAATTGGAATGATGTCATGGACTCTTCATGTTATAGGAAAGAAATTCTCTACACTTTGTATGTAAAATATCTGTTAATTCTTCACTATAGTTAGTTTGCTGTCTGTTTCATTAACCCATAACAAACTCTCAAACTAAATAATTCTCTATATTCTGTATGAATAATATCTGTATTCTCCTTCTAAAAATGATTCTCTCCACTACTCAGTATTGAATGAGTAAAATTTAGGCCAATTATGTTTTAACCAATCAGATGTTTTATGTGTCTATAAAGGGTGAGTCCCCTGTATGGTTAGGAAGTCTATGATTATGGTCGCAAGACCGAAACAGGTCAGATGTTTTGATGGCCTATTTTACCTAAAGGTTTGCATGTTATTTTTGTTTTAATAAAGGATCAAGTTTTTATTTTAAATTGGAGGCTCCTTGGAACTTTGTTTTTTCAAATAAAAAGTAGTTTTCCTTTTACACCAATAAACCTGAACCAATCAAACCTTAATAAATTGGACAAAACGAGCAATGCTTAAATAACAAAAACTGTCTAAGGTAACCTAATTAAAAGCCAAAAGACTGGGTGATAAAAAGTCCAATAAGGATAAATACATAAAATTAAATGTATATCTCAATAAATATTTATGTATTTTATTAGAGAAAAAAAATTCCCAATTTATAATATTAGTACTTCTTATAAATACAAATCTCTCAAATAAATCGACTCAGGCCTTAATCTTAAGTCATTTTATTAAACAATAATTTGAAATGCAATCTATTTCATTTTTTAATACTTTCCTAACAAACAAACTACTTCAATATAAGTTTCTCCTATGTCAGTCTTTCATTAGAAGCCGGTGTAAATGGAAAAATATTTACCAACTAAAAAATATTTAGGAAATTATATAAAACATTTTTTTTTTTTTAATTTCTTTTTGGATTGAAGTTTTAGTCTACTTTAGCAACTCTTCGAAACCGTTCAGATTCTAACTTCCTTAAAACAGATAGGTGACTCAATCATGTGCATAAAATCAATAGTTCCTTAAAATGCAAATAAATATAGGTATTACAACGGTCTGTCTGTTTAGAAAAGGTACCTTTCTCCCTGCTGGTAAAACCTTTATATAAACAGCCTTAATGTTGTTCTCCTCCTCCTCACAGCCCGGAAAGCGGTTGACCCATGCAAAGCTGCCAAGCTCCTGCGGCACACAACCCGATCACGTGGTGTGGGCGTGTCAGCTGGTATACTTATTAGCAATGGAAGGACCAGTGGGACTGACTCAGTGGAACGTTTTGCAATGTCTGCTACGCGGTTCAGTTGTTCATTCAGCCTTTCTCAAGCACTTGTTAGCCGCAGGACCTTTGTCGGTTTTGCATGGGTCAGCCACTTTCCACACTATGAAGAGGAGAATAACATCAAGGCTGTTTATGCAAAGTTTATTCTAGCAGGGACAAATGTACTTTACTTTTCTAAACACAGACAAACCGTTGCAATACCGATATTTGCAGTTAAAGAACTATTAAATAAAAAAAAAAAATCTGATTTCCTCACTGGGAGCCCAGCATTGAACACTGGTGTGTGATGTGTTGCTTGCACTAATAATGATGAAAATTCTCTTGAAGAAGGCCCTTAAATAGGTTGATACGTCGATATTTTATTAATGTAAAATTAATTGGAAAATAAAGTTTTATATTCATGTTCTCAATAAGTCCTGTGAGTGTCCTCCAACAACAAGATTAATAAATATATATATATATATATATATATATATATATATATATACACACACACATACACAGGGAGTGCAGAATTATTAGGCAAGTTGTATTTTTGAGGATTAATTTTATTATTGAACAACCACCATGTTCTCAATGAACCCAAAAAACTAATTAATATCAAAGCTGAATAGTTTTGGAAGTAGTTTTTAGTTTGTTTTTAGTTATAGCTATTTTAGGGGGATATCTGTGTGTGCAGGTGACTATTACTGTGCATAATTATTAGGCAACTTAACAAAAAACAAATATATACCCATTTCAATTATTTATTTTTACCAGTGAAACCAATATAACATCTCAACATTCACAAATATACATTTCTGACATTCAAAAACAAAACAAAAACAAATCAGTGACCAATATAGCCACCTTTCCTTGCAAGGACACTCAAAAGCCTGCCATCCATGGATTCTGTCAGTGTTTTGATCTGTTCACCATCAACATTGCGTGCAGCAGCAACCACAGCCTCCCAGACACTGTTCAGAGAGGTGTACTCTTTTCCCTCCTTGTAAATCTCACATTTGATGATGGACCACAGGTTCTCAATGGGGTTCAGATCAGGTGAACAAGGAGGCCATGTCATTAGATTTTCTTCTTTTAAACCCTTTTCTTGCCAGCCACGCTGTGGAGTACTTGGACGCGTGTGATGGAGCATTGTCCTGCATGAAAATCATGTTTTTCTTTTAGGATTCAGACTTCTTCCTGTACCACTGCTTGAAGATGGTGTCTTCCAGAAACTGGCAGTAGGACTGGGAGTTGAGCTTGACTCCATCCTCAACCCGAAAAGGCCCCACAAGCTCATCTTTGATGATACCAGCCCAAACCAGTACTCCACCTCCACCTTGCTGGCGTCTGAGTCGGACTGGAGCTCTCTGCCCTTTACCAATCCAGCCACGGGCCCATCCACCTGGCCAATCAAGACTCACTCTCATTTCATCAGTCCATAAAACCTTAGAAAAATCAGTCTTGAGATATTTCTTGGCCCAGTCTTGACGTTTCAGCTTGTGTGTCTTGTTCAGTGGTGGTCGTCTTTCAGCCTTTCTTACCTTGGCCATGTCTCTGAGTATTGCACACCTTGTGCTTTTGGGCACTCCAGTGATGTTGCAGCTCTGAAATATGGCCAAACTGGTGGCAAGTGGCATCTTGGCAGCTGCACGCTTGACTTTTCTCAGTTCATGGGCAGTTATTTTGCGCCTTGGTTTTTCCATACGCTTCTTGCGACCCTGTTGACTATTTTGAATGAAACGCTTGATTGTTCGATGATCACGCTTCAGAAGCTTTGCAATTTTAAGAGTGCTGCATCCCTCTGCAAGATATCTCACTATTTTTTACTTTTCTGAGCCTGTCAAGTCCTTCTTTTGACCCATTTTGCCAAAGGAAAGGAAGTTGCCTAATAATTATGCACACCTGATATAGGGTGTTGATGTAATTAGACCACACCCCTTCTCATTACAGAGATGCACATCACCTAATATGCTTAATTGGTAGTAGGCTTTCGAGCCTATACAGCTTGGAGTAAGACAACATGCATAAAGAGGATGATGTGGTCAAAATACTCATTTGCCTAATAATTCTGCACTCCCTGTATATGTATGTATATATATATATATATATACATATATATATATATATATATATATATATATATATATATATATATATATATATATATATATATATATATATATATATATATATATATATACACACACACACACACACAGGGAGTGTAGAATTATTAGGCAAATGAGTATTTTTTTTAGTTGGTAAAGATTTTGCTATTAACACTGGCTACTAGACTGACACAGGAGAAACGTACATTGTAGTTTGCTAGGAAAGTATTCCAAACAAAACGGATTGCATTTCAAATGCTTGGTCTATAAAGTGATTTAAGATTAAGACCTGGGGTCGATTTATTTTTAAAGATTTGTATATAGAAAAAAGTACTGATATTATTAATTGCGTTTCCCCCCCCCCCCCCCCCATACATATATATTTATTGAAATATACATTTTATTTCATGTATTTATCCTTATTAGATTTTGTTTTATCATCTAGTCCTTTGGGTGTTAATTAGTTTTTGCGATTTATAGCAATGTTTTACAGTTACAAAACACTACTGCCCTAAATTGCTATAGACACCAAGTTTGATAATAGAAGTACATTGGAAAGTTATATAATACTTAAATAATACTTACCTGATAATTTTCTTTTCTTCAGACAGGGAGAGTCCACAGCTGCATTCATTACTTTTGGGAATTCAGAATCTGGCCACCAGGAGGAGGCAAAGACACCCCAGCCAAAGACTTAAATACCTCCCCCCCACTTCCCTCATCCCCCAGTCATTCTGCCAAGGGAACAAGGAACAGTAGGAGAACAAAAAGAAACAAATTACAAAAACAAAAATTACGGCCGCCCCATATAACAAATGTGGGCGGGGAGCTGTGGACTCTCCCCGTCTGAAGAAAATAAAATTATCAGGTAAGCATAATTTAAGTTTTTCTTCATAAAACGGGGAGAGTCCCCAGCTGCATTCATTAATTTTGGGAAAACAATACACACGCTATAGAGGACACTGAATGCAAAACGGGTGGGTACAAAAGGCGGCCCGTTTTGAGGGCACAATAGCCTGAAAACACCCAAACTCCCAACAAAAAAACTGCTTCACAAGAAGCAGAAGGGACAAAAAGTAAAAAAGGCACAAGCACTGCCCAACAGTAGAACCAGCAAGGCCCTTGCTAGAGACCGCTCAGATCACCAGACTCGACCGAGCCCAAAAGCCCCTGAGGAGACAAAGTCCCGCAGGCTCTCAGCCCGCGAATAAGCTCACCAACAACCAGAAGGAAGGGAAACATCCACATTCTTCCTGAAGGGAAGAAGAAGGACTCAGATAAGGGAGTCCGAAAGGACCCCCAGAAACACAAAAGGACTAGAGCAATAAAGAAAGAACCCAAGGGAAGCTCCAAGAGAGTAAACAAGGATGAAACAGGGCAAAAATGACAAAAGACCCTACCGACCTAGCGAAGGAAGGAAGGAAAATCCCAGACCCCTATCTGCATGGATTAAAAGGGACCAAAGTAAAGCCCTGAAAACTAAGGGGAGAAGGGTAAAACCCCTCCCTTACACAAAGTGCTAACTCGAACACAGGATAGAGCAACCGAAAGACAAACCTTCTCCGGGAGCCGCGAAAAAACAGCATCAGAATATCTGAATATGCTCCTTTGAAAGCCATAGGCTTCCTGCTGCAAAGGAGGTCTAAGCGAACACAAGTCGCCAACCAAGCTAGTAAACTGCACAGGACCGTCTTCAGAAAGAAAAACTCCAAAGTAGAGCTGAACAATACTTTCCCAAGAAAAGCAGGAAAGGAAGGATAGTACCCAGAACCAGCAGAGAAAAAACTACCTGCTAAGGAGGGATCCACCGCAAAGCCTCCCACCTAAGGAGGCTCACAAGAGGACCCAGCACCAAAGAGACTGGCAATGTCCGAAAAGGCAAAGGAAATATAAATTCCCCGATCACCAAGACCTTCAAGAAGGAAGAGGGAGGGGATCCAGTCCCCCCAAAAAGAGCTTGGGTTCCAGAACCCAGTCACAGCTCCCTTCGCAATGACCTTCACCTAACATCCTGCACGCAAGGCAGGGGGGGGGGCAACCCCACAGAACAGAGGAAGAAAAAGGACCTCCGAGCACCAGGCGGATACTGTGGAATGCCAAGTCCACCCCAAAGGGAGGGGAAACAAAAACAGAACAGCTCACCCACACAAAAGGTATGGAGTGTAAAGCTGTAGATGGACTCAAAAGGTTAAGTACCGAATGAAAGAACCATCCGGCCACTACGGCCGACCCAGCAGATATGTCAAATTCTCCGAAATTACGCCCGTAGGAACAGGATCTAAGGGATCTGGATACAGAAACCCAAAATGTCCAGTCAAAGACAAGGAACAAAAGCCCTGACACCCAGAACCTAGAGCCAGCTTTAAACGAACTAAAAACTCCTGAGGAACCACCGGGTTACCCCATCCAGGCAGATCTTGCACCACAGCCAATGCAATCACAGTCATATCCAAGGCACCTTGGACACTGAACTCTCACGTAAGCATCCCAGACACAGAGTGCTTTAAAGACACCCACAAACTCCCAACCGAAAGGGTGCTAGGAAATGATGAAAGCCACACAGCTACTCTGGTTGACCCCTAAAAGCTCTAGGGAAAACCCCAGTAAGTCCAAAGACTAAGGCAAACGTACAAGAGAAAAGAGCTCAAACCTAGAAAATCTGGATTGAGAAGATAACAGACTCCAAGATCCATTTAGGATCAACTTCCCGGAAACACCTACAACTCAAGGATTTTACAAATGAACAAGCATTCTAACCCCTGGCGGATGAAAACCCAAAACACCTAAGCAGGGGCAAACACCGGAAAAAAGGAGACAACAAAATCTGCATAGCTCCAAAATTATGGGAGCAGACGAGATCCCTGAAGTAGAAAAAGCCAAAAGGCCCTAACTTCCTGAACCGATGACCAGAAGGCCAGTCCCAAGGAAAAGGGACAAAAAGGCCCAAACAGCCTCGACCTGAAGGAAGAGGCAACGTCACCAAGGAACAGAGTCAAAGAGGACAATCCCAAAGGAAGCCTCAAAAGAGGAGGCGAAAAAACGCCACCAGAACCTGGCACCACGGATTTCCATGGAATCCTCAGAATATCCGACCCACTATGGGAAGGAGAAAAAAACTCTAGCACCTGAACCAAAAGGACCCAGGAGCCTACAATACGCCTTAGTAGGATCCGAAGATCGGAACCCCGCCAGCTGAACATGGATAGGACAATAAGGACCGATCACAATCCCATCTGACGCCCCCAGAAGATAACCAAGGACCAGGCTGACGTCTCTGAACGCAAGGCCACCTATAACTTGTAATAAAAATAACAAGAAAACGAAACTCCAACAAGAGTGAGACACTCGGCTCCCCAAACCGGATCAGCCAGGTATATCGGGCACAACATGTCAGACATAGACCCTAAGGAACAGAAAACTAGTACCCAACCAGGACCAGCCTGATACATAGGGCACCTCAAGAACTGTCCAAGGCCACAGAAATTCGTAACCCTTGAAGGGATAGACAAATTAAACAGACAAACGGTAGACATAACAATGTCCTAACTTTACATATAACTTCCGCAGCAGTGCCAATGCGACCACAAAATCGCTAGTATCAAATTCCAGAGAAGAAATTGTTTCCAAAGGAAATAAATTATAACAGACATGAGCTTTCAAAATTAAATAAAATACATCCTAACCGAATCAAAATAAAAGAGGGCAACACCCGCAGGTTAACATATATGCAAAGTTTGTTTTACTCCTATCCGCATGTATTGCCTCTGAGTGTCTAAACCATTACAGGTATGTCACAATTCAAATCCCACACTTCACAGTTCAGTCTAAAGCCGATAGTTAGGTTGATGTGCACACTTAGCAAACTCTATATTCAACCGCTCAGGGTCTCACTCACATTCACCAGCGCTGGGGGACTCGGTCCTGGGGGAGTCAAATCACCGCTTTCTGCAGGAATCCGGCCGTGCTGCTTGCTCCCCTCCTCGAGTTTCTCGCTGTCTGTGGTCCGTTGGTTTGCGTGTGCCTGCCTGGAGCGTGTGACGTCACCTTCCTGTTGACGCTCCGTTCTCTGTGTTGGCCCCGATCGTACAGGTTTGAGGGTTTGAAGGTGTACAGGTTTGAGGGCAATATCGGCGTCTCCTTGCTGGTTGGCAATAGTATAAAGAGAAAGAATCAGGAGTCCAGATAGCTTGTAAATTGATCCAAAGGCTTTATTGGCTTAAAACAAAAAGCAACAGCTCTTGTGTTACAGAGACTTTTTCAAAGCTGCAGCTCAGGGTAGTGGTCACAGCTGCTGACGCGTTTCGGCCTTGTCCGCCGTAGTCATAGCATGTTTAGTGACCACTGCTCTGAGTTTAAAAAGACAAAGAATGCCTCCCATTGGGTAAAACAAAACACACCCTTTTGGAGCCGCAAAACAATGACTTACAATAAACAAAAAACAAAGGCATTTTACATATGCACTAAACTGACTATTTCTGATATGTGTTATAGAGGAATGTAATAGCGATAGTTAGATTACTGTAAGAAGTTAGGGAGATTATGTCAGGAGGGAGACTACTAGATGGTCATAGCTTACTTTAGTTGGTTCTGTTCTATGTTTTATATGTACTTATGGATTGTCTTTGACCAACATATATGGATTGCTATTTAGTTAGTTATCAAAAGTCAGGCTGGTATATTTTCCATCTAAGAATAACTTGAATTAATATATTATTTTATTCTTATTTTCAATTTAATTCATTCTATTGTTGGAAATTTTACTGTTGGTTACTATTTGGACATTGCATAAAGGTTATTACCTGTTATTCCTAGTATTAATATGATGTATGTTGAAAATGATCTGGTGTGAAAACAGGTATGTCATAAAATAATATTACCATATTTAAAATGTAATAATGTCGATTATAAATCAAGTGTCATTACATTTTAAATATGGTAATATTATTTTATGACATACCTGTTTTCACACCAGATCATTTTCAACATACATCATATTAATACTAGGAATAACAGGTAATAACCTTTATGCAATGTCCAAATAGTAACCAACAGTAAAATTTCCAACAATAGAATTAATTAAATTGAAAATAAGAATAAAATAATATATTAAATCAAGTTATTCTTAGATGGAAAATATACCAGCCTGACTTTTGATAACTAACTAAATAGCAATCCATATATGTTGGTCAAAGACAATCCATAAGTACATATAAAACATAAAACATAGAACAGAACCAACTAAAGTAAGCTATGACCATCTAGTAGTCTCCCTCCTGACATAATCTCCCTAACTTCTTACAGTAATCTAACTATTGCTATTACATTCCTCTATAACACATATCAGAAATAGTCAGTTTAGTGCATATGAAAAATGCCTTTGTTTTTTGTTTATTGTAAGTCATTGTTTTGCGGCTCCAAAAGGGTGTGTTTTGTTTTACCCAATGGGAGGCATTCTTTGTCTTTTTAAACTCAGAGCAGTGGTCACTAAACATGCTATGACTACGGCGGACAAGGCCGAAACGCGTCAGCAGCTGTGACCACTACCCTGAGCTGCAGCTTTGAAAAAGTCTCTGTAACACAAGAGCTGTTGCTTTTTGTTTTAAGCCAATAAAGCCTTTGGATCAATTTACAAGCTATCGGGACTCCTGATTCTTTCTCTTTATACCCGCAGGTTAACGCCCAAGAAGAAAGGACACACTAACAGGACCAGATGGTCAGAGATCCAATTCTCCCGAAGCTCAGAACTGGAATAAGATACCCCAAAGAAAAAGGTAAATTGGAGATGACAAGGAGATTACTTCATCCCCCCACGTCTAACCCAGCTTGCCATCCTGGGCAGAAGACAGAGGACCCCTCAACTCATTAGGAGTGGAATCCTCCAGCACCGGCAAAACATGCCTCAGCAGGACACAAAGGCGCCCCAGCCTATAATGAAAAGCAAGACTTACCTCAGTTGGGGCAACTGCCGACCCAGACGATTGGGCCGTTAATGCCTTAGAGGACACCGGTTCCCCAGAGGGCTGAATTGACCCAGACATTTCTCTGCCTGACGAGCCGTGGTTAACAGACCACGGACAGTATCTCATCAACATCTCCCTTCCTGGAAGGTGTAAATGTGCCAATGCCATAGAAATGGCCACGAGGAACCATGCAGTAAACTCTGGAGGAAACGAGCCACCTTCTGGAGAAGGGGTAACAGCATAAGGGACACCTGCTTGCATAGTCAAAGAAGGTTCTAGGGCACTGGCCTCGCAGGATATGTGGTCCCCAGGGGCGGATGGTTCGGCAGACTCTAAATTCCCAGTATCGGGAGAAAAGAACACTCTAAAGTGGCATGCGAAACATAACTGATGGGCATGGATTACCCGGGCCATTTCATACTCTTCGCAAGAAGTAGAATCTGAATCAGAGACATCTGTCTCCAAAAAAATCAGAATCCTCCATAACTTGGATAGGAATTATGGACAGAGAAAAATAAAAAACGGCACCTTACACCTCCAAGGACCCAGACACTAGCGAAACAGACTCTCCCCTTCGTCACGAGGTCAGGAATACGGCAATGGAGACTAGGAACGTAACCACGCCTAGTCACAAGGTACACCGTGCAGGCCAGAAAAAAAAGGTTACAAGGCCCGCGCAGCCTGACAAAAAAAGGCTGTTATGTTCAGAAATAGCCACGAGCCCAAGCGAACTACACATTAGCAGACAGAATCACATAACAAACGTGATTAAAGTCTCCCCTGTTCAAAACCCCCCTCAGGAGATATTAACCCTTAATTCCATAA